>NC_081779.1:12417204-12717204 GCF_963082965.1 Carassius carassius
CTATCGAGCAGAATACATTAAGTATTATTTTCTCATTTTTAAAGTTCTCTGTGATTGTGTCTTTAGAGGATGCATTTGACATGTCAAGAGCCTTTCCTTCTCTCTTATATATTTCTCTTCAGGCTTCCACTCTTCAGGTGAATATAAGTTATAATGCTTTTTTTTTCTTCTTTTCTTCACCTCTGTTCATAATTCATTGTTATATTTTTACTGATTGTAAATATATGGTGGACGTTAATATTTTTCCCTTCAAGAGGGAGTTTTGATTATTTTGCATAAATTCTATGTAACTTCATAGCAACACCCTGGCAACAATCCACAACATCCTCAGATTTCTTTTTTTTTTTTTTGGTTTATTATAAGAATAATGCTACATCAATGTACTTAAGGCAATTCTAAAATAATTGCAGTTGTAAAGAATAAAGCATGTCCCAAATGATATTTCTTTTTTTTTCTATTTCTTTCATTCTTTGTTTCACTCATGGCCTACCTCGCCTTTCCCAGTCTATCTACATGTGCAGAGGGGAAAATGAACAAATGAATAATTGAAGAGGAGAGCTGAAATTATTCTCCTTGCCTAGAGCTTGTTTCTTTCTTTTTTCCACCGCCTTCTCTTTCCTGGAGACTCCAGTTGCTTCAGTTATATTGAAGTTCCATGACTGTAGTCTACAGGTAATGTCACAACATATTTGCACAATCAATTCTTGATCTCAATCTTTATCAACTTCTTTTTTGAATGTTTTCTTATTAAAGATTATACCTGATGTTGCATACAGGCTGCGCTGACAGAGGTTTGCAGGGATTTAGCAGTTTATTTTTGCTTTATTCCTTTGTGTCAACATGTGTAAAATATTGAAATGTCACTGATTCTAGTAACCTACATACACTTCCACATTCAGAGGCTGTGGCTCCTAACCCAGTGTTTGACTTGCTTACTTGGACGTCGTTTCTGAATGTCATGTTTGAATGTTCAAATTGGACCATGAAGAAACATGAACGTATCCACCCTATTTTTAATGTAAGAGCAGCTGTGTGTATTTTTAACTTGGATGTAGAAGTCTTCTGGTGTCTAACCTGGTATTTATTATCATATTTTAATAAATTAAAATTGTTATCATGGGATACACTGGTTTTTAGGGCAAATCTTTTTTTACTGTTTTCTGCACTTTGTTACTCTAATTATTTATGGAATCTATTGAATTAGAAGCCTTGCATATTTACAGAAAGTACTGTAACCTATCGCTGTGTTGAAAAATATGGTGGATATGACGGATGGAGGCAATTTTAGCACTTTTTTCTTTTTTTCGTAACTTCTAGACAACAAAAAATGTTTTGAAAATAACATCTTATTTATTGGTTAAAAATACAGTATAAACTAATAATAATGTGAAATATTGTCACAATTTTATTATAATATATATTATAAAATGTAATTTATTCCTGTGATGGCCTTTTCAGTAATTCAGAGATTTTTATGAAATCATTCATTGTATAATTATTATAATGATATTTCGCAATATTGCTTTTATTTTACAGTGTTTTGAATGAAATAAATGAAGCCTTAGTGAGAATGCACTTATTTCAAAAACCTCTTTATTAAATATCTTATTTTTAACTTTTCACCATTTGTGTGTGTGCTTGTGTTTATAACTGTACTTAGGCACACTGCACCATATTACATTATTTTGTTATATGTATTTACATATACATATTTACACATATACCGAAATAATGTTATATGGAATAGAGTGCCTACATAGTCACAAAGTCTAAGCGCTCACCTACCCACCCACCCACACACACACATGCTCACGCACAAATGTAAAACCTGGCCCCGATCACGCTCAGAATGAATCAGCCAGTGTCCGTAGATTGATGGAGAGATAAGGGAGGCTTTTTTAAGAGGAGAGCTGGGAACATGTGTTTTAAATAAAAGCTTCAAGGCAAAGCCCCATAGCCAGTGTTAGATTACAAGAAGGAGAAGATTAAAACACAGGGGAAAAACATGCTTCAGCATTTTTATATCATCCCTTATCGGCTCTACAGCTGGAAGTCTGTTGCACTTAAACCCTTAAATGTGAAACCATCCCTCTTCCCTAATCAGCAGAGAAATGATACATGTGTGTATGAGCTCCAACTGGAAATTGAGAAGGCCCTCGTTCAGTGGAAAGACTGAATGCTCGCTCATCTAGCTCCTGTGTGTAGATGTGGTGCCTGCAGGGTAGCTGAGGGTAATGTTCAGCCCACAGATGGATGGAAGTTAATAAGCTTACATGCAACTACTTTTCTTCCTCTTTTTTTCCTTGTAATTTTTCTTCTTTTTTTGTCCCAGTTTCCTTTTTTTCTTTGTTCCTTTCTAGTTTGTCAAAGTAAACTGTGGGAAGCATTATGACTTCTCACATTTGACATTGGGAAAAAGGACCATTGTATTTCGAAGCTAAGGGTGGCAAACTGACTCCCTTATTCATTCAATTCCTCTCTCACACAATTCATCTCTTCAATCATCTCTCACTCCTTGGGTTTTTTGTTAAGCAGATGTCCCACAGTCATCACCAGATGTCATAAGCAGTTTATGCAGTAGTTTGGAAACTCAAACTGAAAAGTGTGCGAGGCAGCAGCTTCCTAGTGTGTGCAAGGACCTTCGTGTGCACATGAAACAGCTGTGCGTTGTCACCTAGACTCTTTTTCATGTTCTGTGTACTTTACTGGGTGTTTCTCCAGGCCGCCGTCATTTCCTGATCCGTGTGAACTGACAGAACACACGCACATGAGTGTACCCTGATAACCCCTTCAATCTGCTTTACTGGATTTATGTGTTATAATGTAATATGATATTGATTTTAATAGCAGTGTCCATCTATGAAGGATCTTTAACTGTAAGCCAGTCATAGCAGTGGCCGTTTACTTCAGAGTCTACAATCAACCGCGCCTATTAAAACTGACAGTTTGTAATATGTGTATCAAGTTTATGTGCGTGTCTGCCTAATTAATAAATATAACATTTATCCACTTCAAATGAGTAGTTTTTACATTAATTTGCACACCGGATTTTTGTTATTTTATGCCATAATTTGCATTTTTTTTTTTTTTTTTAGATTATAAATACTTTTTTATACTAAATCTTAGCAATAGCATAGCAACACTCCAGCATCATAATAGCGGGTTTTCCTTGGGTAAGCACCACTCACAATTTTCTTATTTTCATCTTAAAATTTAGATTTTTTTACTTTAGTACTGTGACAATAGTATCGTATATCGATGATAGTCAGAGATATCACCTGTGGCTGATGCCTTTGACAATTGCCCTACGATTTTTATTAATATTATCAGGCTAGTATTATTATCAAAGTAATATTAGGGCTTATTTGTTCCATCATATTAGTTTTTCCGTGTTTTAACCAATCACACACAGTTTTTTAAATGCAGCGGCCAATCAGAGGCATTCAGATGAGTCATCGCTAAGTTTTGTTGATCAGTGCTTATGCACACGACTGAAGTTGTATGTCTCGTGAATTCTCTCATCATAAACAACAAAGTGCAGATGTAAGAGCGATTTTTAAAGTGCGTAAACTCAGGCTTGACTGAAGTCAGTGATGATGATATTCTTTTTTTAATGTAAATATTTGTTTTCTGTAGCTGCTGTTTGAATAACTTGAGAAATTAGGAAATGTAAGCATTATAATGAATTACTAGTAATTATCATATTAAATACAAATTCAGTCATATTAAAAATATTTTATGACATGACATCCATATGCTACTTGACTAAAAAGATATAATGTGAAGTTAACAGACTACAGTAACATTAAGGCTGCTTTAAGCCTTAAGGGGCAGTCACAGTAGACTTTGAACATGCAAAAACATTTTCGGGTGCCGCTGCGAATATGGGCGGGAGCAGGATATAACATCAGGCACCAAGGTTTCCCCTCAGTTATTACATGGATTCATTTTGTACTGTGTCTTTCGCGACGGCGTCAAAAGCATCTTACTATGTTGTACACTCTCTCTCTCTCTCTCTCTCTCTACATATATATATATATATATATATATATATACACACTCGCAATAAAAAATGATAAAATGTGTCCGCATTCAAATGTACCATCTGTTCCTGTTTCCACTGATACCGTGAACCATGCAGCCTCTTTTTTTTTATAATTTTTTAATAATTTTTACTAATAATTTTTATAATATTTTAGAGATGTATGATTTAAAATAGGACACTGCGCTACTGCTTAAATTAGCGCTTCATCTATTTGTGAGTTTCTGTACAGAGAAGTCATGCAGTGACGTCTTCTACTGATCACATGTCTTGACGTGATGCGAATTCGCAGGTCAGAGTTCACCAAACTTGAACTTTGGAATGCAGAGAAATGCTATTTTTTTTGCATGGGCATGCGTTTACGGTTTTATGCATTCGCATGCGTATGAATGGAAGTCAATGGAACAAAAAGTGCAGTGTGACCGCCCCTTTACCCTGGTGTTGGTTCATTCTCCGTCTATGAAACGAAGTAAGTGAATAATTAAATAATTTAGCATGATAATATAGTGTATTGGCGATCTCACAGGCTGATGATAGGACGATATGACCATGGAGCACTATAGGAGAATATTGTTGCTCTTTTGTCTTTTAATATATGTTAGTGACACCCACTGAGAACTTTTGTGTTCAGTTGTTCTAGGCCTACTGAGATGAGGCTCTCCTCATTTCCCTCTTTTTTCTTGTTTGTACTTTTTTTTTCTTTTTTTTTTGGACTGCTATGCAGAACTTCCTGAACCCCAATTTTTGATTTGGCTGCCAAACTGAGGGAGGCTGTCTGCTTTTTGTTTTCTGCTAATGAAACACTTGTTCTCAAATTGAGCTGTAAAACCTGCCATCCAAATGAAACCGTTAAGCTCTGCCTGTGGTGAAAGGCAGCGTGTGTGTGTGAAATCTACCCTCTATTGGCGTTGCCTCTGTGGAAATGGCGGATTATATTTTAAAATAGGAAACATTTCAAATAATAAGCCGTATTCCCAGCGAAGAAACAAAATATGGACAACAACACAGTATCTGCTGTCCATCTGCATTCAGATATGCTATTTTTTATTGATTCAACAATCCAAGTTTGGTTCTCAAAGGGCTCTTTTTGATTTAAAATCAGTTTGTTGCTACCGTTCACTCAGGTTTGTGTTTACTAGGAGGGAGAAGAGACTTCTTGTGAGTTGAAGCCTGTAATCCTCCTCGGATAGACGCAGTTAAACCAGAGGGTACATTGAAAGCTTGTCTATGTCCGCAGTAGAGTAGCTTTATTGAGATCTTTTAAATGAAGGTCAGAAATCTTGATGAGCATCTCTTCCTACAAGCCCAAGGGTGTCTTGGAAATTTTGTGGTATAAATGAATAATTTAGATTTATTTCCTTTCATTGGATTAGGGAAAGGTACAGCAGAGATCATAGCAAAGGCCGGCACAGCGTGAATTAACTCAAATCTCCAGTGAATGTAAGCTTAATCTGTATTTAAAGATAAATAAAAGACGAAGTGAAAAACGACAGGGATATGGAGAGCTGGTCTGTGGTGATTAAATTGGAATTTGGAGCAAATCCACTGTTGCACGGGGAGTCAAAAAAGTGCTGTTTCAAAAAACTTTCAACAAAACATTCTTAAATGGACTCACATGGTGTCGATTGTGATTAGGCATGCTATGCTAATAAAAACTCATTATCACATAACGACAACAGCCAGGCTGTTTTCCCTCACTTATTAAGAAGACTAATACAACTATACCCCAGTCGGAAAAGACTTCCGCATTTCGCTGTCAAAGCTGTCAAAAGCTTTCCAAGGACTTGCAGAAAGCTGGAAGCCTGTGTTGTTCACATGGGACGTAAGCAAACCGTCATCCAGAGTCTACACCTGCAGTAGCCTGGAGGCCTATTTTTTTTTCTACTGTTGTATTGTGGCTTTTGGCTTGGCTATCTGCTGATTATTTCAAGCTTTGCACTAAGTAGAAAGGGAAGCAGTTGTATGTAGGTTTGAATGTAGCAAGCATAACAGGATAGACAGTTTGATAGACATAAAGTCAACTGCAACCTATAAATGTTGTTTGAACAGCGATATCGTCACACACAGATGAATACCTGGGATGCCCAGGCTAATTTCACAGGCTGTTGAGTAGCTCTCAAGCGTAGAGATGTATCGCCGCTTAGCATGTTCTGTTAGCATGACAGCTCGTCTTCCTGTGAAGCAACACACCTCCCCTCTGGAGTTCGCAGTGGATTCCTTCATGCTAAATCAATTATGGTAACTATTATTAATCTATCATGCTGTTTCTCCTTGCTGCCCTCCCTACCCTCCAGAACGCCAACAACTCCCATTTCCTCTTTTGAAAAATGGCCATTTTGTGTTGTTTTTCTTTGTGCTGTGTCAAAGAAAAAAGACAACAAAACAAGGCTATTGGTAAAGTGATAACATCTGTTTGGAGGCGCTGGATGCCAGGAGTAAAATGGTTTCCTCTTGTCTGGGCCAGTGAGAGCCTGATGCTATGCAGATGTGCAGCTGGGCCCCAACTGTAAAAGTTATAAGTATTGTCATAACATTGTTCAACTTCTCCAGTATTTCCTGTCTTCTGCTTAGCACTTTATTACAGATCCTGGAGAGTGTCCAGCTCAGGAACGCACGGAGAGAGTAAAAGAGAGGGAGAATGTGAGAGGTGATGGGGAGAGAATAAGAGGCTCTCTGACTTTTTTGCTTGGGTGATCAGCAGCATTCACTTTTATTAGTTTTGATAGTTGTTGGTTAAATAGCATTGCTGGAGCTGAGAGGAAGTGGGAGGATGACGCATGAAAGGAGAGATAGAGATGCTCATACTCATGTAGAGGACAATGAGAGGCAGACAGGTTCACAGAGTTGTCAGGTGAGGGAAAAGATAAAAAGAACTTTCTCAGTACTTTGCCACTGTTGCAAAACTTAGTGGGCATCTTAATTTTGCCGTCTATTCACAGCACTTTGTTGGCCAAATTTGATTGTAGCAATAATGCTACCATTCAGACATTTCAGGTTAAGATTTGTTCTTATGTCTCAAGGCTGCATTAATTTGATCCAAAAAAAAAAAAAAACTAATATTATGAAATATTTTTGCGATTATTATTTTTATGTATTTTAGTGAATTTATTTCTTTATTCCTGTGATTGACAAAGGTGCATTTTCAAGTCTTTAGTGTCACATAATTCTTCAGAAATAATTTTTATATGCTGAATCTAGCTTCTTATCAATGTTTAAAAAGTTGTATGTTAATATTTTTGTAGAAACAAAATCCTTTAATTAAGGATTAGGCTAGTTGATGAATAAAAAGTTTTATTTTAGTTTAAATTTTCCCATTTATATTAGTGTTAATTATATATATATATATATATATATATATATATATATATATATATATATATATATATATATAATTTTTTGTATTATTATTATTATTTGTTGTAATCTAATTTAGTTATTGTTACTATTTACTCTTCTTAATTTTTTCATTCTTTATTTTATTAATATATTTTATTCATTTTGAAGCCGTTACTTGTATTTTAGTTGCAGTTTTTCCATTGTTAGTTTTCATTTTTATTTCAGTTATTGGAAAAGGTGTCATTTAGTTTCCATTGATAGTGATAACACAGACTATGTGTTTTCTGCTTATTTAAGTATTATGCACTCTATGACTTCCATTGAAGTCAATTATGAGTCTAATCACCCTTACAGAGGACCGTTTCTGTTGTGTGGTCGTGTAGGTAATGCCTATGTGAAGTTTTCCAAATAAGTCACATCCTGTATGATCTTCCATGATGGTTAGCATGCTGTCGGTGAAGGCAGTGGAAAGCAAAGCAGCTCTCTAGGTTTTGGGAAAGAGCTCTTGTATCCTCTTGTGAGAACAGAAAAGCAGAAAGTGGGCATGAGCACCAGCTGATTCAGTCAAGGCTTGTGTTCATTTCCTGTCGAAGATGCCGTCTCTAGACAAGAGGAGAAAAGGGCCTTTCTTTCTTACTGAGCCTTTCCTGAACTCTCTGTCTCCCTTGATTTCCTCTCACATGGACACGGCTCACTCTCTCCGGCTTTAAAACTCACATAAATGCGCTCACACAGTCAAAACCAAACCTTTTCTCTTTTGCTTTCCACTTTGGCCTGAAGCCATTGATAAAGAAAAGACTATTAACACACTTGTTTTCTTTGTGAGTCTCCATCCACAGCACAGCTTTATGCCCCCCTCTGACTACCGCCTGGAGGTCCGCGGAACTCTGTTCTGGCAGATATTCCAACTGGCCTTTTTCCACAACATGTGCTTCAGCTTCTTTGAGTGATCAGCATGGTAATCTTTGATTTCCATGCAGATTCACGATCTTCCCAGACAATATACTTAACTAGCGTGCCACTCATGAATGTATCTGGCTGGCTGTCAGTCATCTTTCTTGCTGGCAACACTTTCAGACAGAGAAGAGTTATCAGCCGGAGCACATCTCTGGAACCAATCCCCATTCTGATGCTCTCCACGGGCCTCTCTCCGCAAAGGCATCAATATTCAGTGTTTGTGTTGTTTCATGGAATTAGCTGATATGGTTGTTTAAAAAACCTGGTAATAAGTTAATGTTAACCAAAACAAAGATGGAAGGGCTCTGTCATGGGAAAAGTGGCTATCTGTCTATCATTCTATCATTCTGCAGTTATGTCTATTCTTCTTTCATTTTATCTATTGTTCTATAATTCTGTCTATCATCCTAAATTATTATTATTTTTAAAAACTTTCAAACAAGCCTTTATCTTTTAAAATTTGTCTTAAAATTATTTTTATACAGGTTTCTTGAATTATAACACATTTTAAAGCTAGTTCATTTTATTCACATTTGAATTGCAAATATGCATCTTCTTTGCTTCCCTTAACTCAAATGTAATTTAAATAGAATGGAAATTTAAAAGGCAACTCAGTTCTATTTTGAATGATATACAACGCATATTTAACTGTGTTGTGAATATGAGTGTTTGCACACGTGTGCTTCTTTCAACTTTCACACACGTGTGAAACCCCTTGAGAACTAATCAACGAATCAGAGTTTTACCATTTTACAGAATTGAAAAATGGAAATGAGAATAAGCAGGTACAAGAAGCTGTGTATGGGGGATTCCCCTCCATCAGAAATGCTGAGTCATTATGGAAGAGGTGAAGCACGACGCTTGTATTTCCTGTGCAGGCATTTACTTGAGTTCAGTCAAAACTTTACCGTCATATATTTACCAGCGTGGCTATATTTTGCCATTTAGAAGGTCAGTCAGTGGATGAGTGAAAACCACAGCTCTGTATGTGTGTGTGTGTGTGTGTGTGTGTGTGTGTGTGGGTGGGTGTGTGAATATGTGCACAAGTTGGGGTGAGACAAAAAGACGGGCAAATCATTGTTACCATCGTCCCATCCAAGGCACATGATGGGAGTGGGTTGATCAACCAGAGGCCATGACATAACCCAGCTGGCAGTGATAACACAGGCAAGAATAACAACTCTATGAACACTTTGCATTCTGTACTTTAATTTGATTTTTTCTGTTTTTGCCATTTTTGCTAATAAAGCAGGTTGAGGAAAGACACCCAATGAAAAGGAAAGGAAAATGTATACATGACACAAGCAGGTATCAAACTTGTGCCTTCCGCATGAAAACTTCTGCTTTCCATGTTTAGAACTACCAGCCCACAGCCCAACAAACTGTATTTAGAGTTAAATAAAAGTGTTTCTCAGATGTGTCAGTTGAGATCCCACTGCGTCAGATGTCACTCACAGCCACAGCATGCGCATGTGGGCCCGTGCCTTCATAGCTCACAGCTCGCCCATCATTTGTCATCGTACGAGAGCATTTGTATGCTGTACGAGTGCTGCTGTTTTCCCAGCACAGGGCGTGTGGGAATAGGACATTAATATCAGATGGGTTTACCATGTCTGATACTGGTAAGCCCCCACTTGCAGTGACGCAGTGGTTTCTAAATAGCACTGCTGCAGCCTTACTTCTGAGGGGTTTTTCTTCTCCCTCATCCCCTCCTCAAGCTTGAGCACAGTCTTTATACTCATGAAGAATATATCACAGAGTTTAAAACAATGGAATTGAAAACTGAAGATTCTTTCTCCTCTGTCTCACTCTCATTTTATATTCATAGTTTATATTCACAGAAAATTTCTCTTGGTTAAATTAAAAAGTAAAACTTTTATTTTTTTTACTTAACAGAGTAGTTAAAAAAACTATTGAAATTCTGTCACTCATATAAAAGGCTTAAGTAAGCAAACAAGACTGTATTTTTTGTATCTTGTTTTTATATTATAGCATATATAGTTCATATTTTGCAATACACACATTTTTATATTAAATATTTTACCTTTTTAAATACAATTTTGGGGAAACAAATTTGATTTAGCTAAATACATTTAAAAAAGTAAAATTGTACTTCATTTGACCTTTAAGGTTTGCTACATCCTTTCTTTCATGCAACCCAAAAGCAGGTATTCCGCAAAGTGCTAGTTGCTCTTTACAAAGAGAGTCATATGTTATATGGGTTTGGAACAACACGAGGGTGATTTAACCAATGAGTATTTTCAGTTTCGGGTGAACTATTCCGATAAGATGAAGTGTTAGCACTCCTGAGGCACTTTTTAAGAACACGTCTCTTTTACACACAGTTTCGCAGTGCCTGGAAATGTCAAGGTGGCCACCTGCAAGAAGCAGAAAATCCATTTCTCCTCCCCACTCTTGCATGGGCAGTGGCCTCCAGGACAGTTAAATTGATTTTAGAGTTTTCTGCCTCTGCTCTGGCATCTTAGCCATGCTCTGAAGTGATCTGTTGTTGAAACTGGGCGTACCTTTGTCAGATGCTGGCTGACATCAGCACAAAAGGTATCAGAATTTTGCCAGTGTGGCCTCTGTTGTTGTCAGTGTTTCTTTGAAACATACTTTTAGAGAGGTGAAGAGAATCTTTAAAAATCAGCACTACTTCAAAGTATATATATATATATATATATATATATATATATTTTTTTTTTTTTTGTTATAATCACATTGCATCTTGATTTGCTGTCACTTGTGTAGGTATATTGTCTTTATGCTTGAATAGCTTCAAAAGTGATTCATCTGATCTGAATTTATAATGCAGTACTGTTCTATATATAAATGTGGCTCTTGACCTTTCCAAAGTCAAGCCCTGAGATAGCAGATGCTGGGTCATATGATATGTGTAAGGTGTAGAAATTGCATACTTTCCCTGCATATATCTTATATACTTATGTTACCCAGTCTGTCAAACTCTCTGGAGTAGACACACATGCAGGTAATTGTTAACAGTGGGATAGCAAATAGGGCAATTGAAAACACACGTCACCTTTGAGTCAAGCAAAATAACAGGAATCAAATTAATAAATGGTTAAAGCTATGCATGACTCTTTATTTGTCTTTATAACATCCCAGTTAAGCCCCCCTTCTTCTGTAGACTTTGTCAGATCTGACCAATGATGCACAGGTGTGTATTTCTGTAAGCATTTATAAATACTTGAAGCATCATTCATTCTTGCTGATGTCATGTAGCAAATGTTCTCTTCCTTTAAATACCCATTCCAATTTGTAGAGCAGGTCAGCTCTGGTAATTAAGTATTGAATACTGTTCAGAGAGGCCACACTGACCTTTCACTCAATTATCGATCGAGTTTGGCATTTTGACAGACTCTAGTTACAAAGGTGAATTAGGTCCCGCGAGTCCTGTGAAGTCACAAGGGCTCTTACCAGTGACATCAACAGCAGTGACACCTCAAATGAACTGGTGCCATGTGTTTTGATTGGTACGTCGCCTCCTTGACAGACACCTTTTGCGTAATGTGCATCAGAGACATTCAGACATTGTGTCCACTGGGTTTTTTATCTCTGAAATAGAGCTCATGTTATAAAGGAAATAAAGTAGGCGTTAGGTTAATAAAGCTTGTAAAGTATTTAAGACTATTAGCAGTTTCATTGATCTGACGGAAGAGAATTCTGTATTCCCCATACATAAGCCACTTAGGTTGATGGATCCAACAAGCAATTGCTCAGGAGAAGGACATTTTGGCAGGCAAAGTGAAACTCTTGCCATTGCTTCAAGGATAAGTTTGATGTTTTTCAGGCCAGTCAATAAAGCAACACGGCATTCAAAGTCTTGCATTGCAGTGATTTTTAACAAGGTTAAAGGTCATTTTTAGTCATGATGCAAAGCCAAGTAATTTAGTTCGTTAGCTTAACTCTAGGCTGTTTACTGTTGAAAGCTACATAGCAACTTTGCATTTACTTGTTTATTTGTTATGTATTCTTATCTTTTTCATTTAGTTTAGTTAGATACACATTATTTTCTTCATTATATTATTTAGATTAAATGAGCAACTTTGAACACAGCTCATCTACTCAGAAATATAAAATACAATTTAAAATAATTCTTAATTTCTTGAAAAAACAAACTCATGTAATGTAGTTCATAGTTCTCAGTTTTAGGCTCTATATGGTTGCCAAGCAAAATAGCAATTGTTTATTATTATGTATTCATTAATTTATTTTATTTTATTGATATTGATTATTTTATTCATTTTAATTCTGATTACGTTTTTATATTTATTTTTATATGCAGTTTTTATACCTGTATACTGTATACAGTTGTATTTTTTCTGTTAGTTTATTTCATATTCTACAGTTAATTCTAATCAGAAGTAGGAACTATGCATTTTATAATTACACAATTTAATATCTGTAAAGTTCTGTCTAGTAGTAACGTATATTGCAATACGTACATTAGCCTAATTGTGCACTGTATACTATATACTTTCTATATGTTGTCTTGTAGTTTCCGGTGTAGTGAAGTATCTAATTTTGGATTCCCATTTTCATATTGGTTTGCTTAGTGGTGTGTAGCAGAAGTTCATACAGAAAATGAATGTCAGTCAGTTAGCATATTACTTGCATATTGGCTGTTTATTATTACAGTACTTATAATTTAAAGCACATAATTATAAAGCACTTATTAATGCATGCACATATTCTAGATCCCCTAACCCTACCCAATATCTAAACATTAAATACTGCAACAACTTACTATCAATAAGCAACAAATTATGAGTTTATTGAGGGAGAACTGTAGAACTCTAGACAACCGTATGCCAACGAATAGTATGTCCGAATTTGTAGTATTCGGAAAACAGTAGGTGAAAAGTACACGGATTGCATCTGACATGCTCAGTCAATGGACACTTTACTATCCCATGAGGCCACAGAAGAGGATTTATGAGTGGCAGCGAAGCGACACAACTGACACTGGTAGGTCATGTGGTAGTAACAATACAGAGGACGCAGTACATCTGCATTTCATTCATGCTACCCATATTTATATTATATAGATTGCACTTTTTAATGGTTGTAAAGGTTTATGTAATTGTAAATGGTTTTAAAGTTTAAATTTAAGTGTAGTACATAATTGGACAGTAGGCAATTTCTGATGGACTGTTAGTATATAGTAAACGTGTTTCGTAATCTAAAGTGTTGCCAAAAACTTTTTTCCTAGACAAAACTTGTCGAAGAATGGATATTTTCCTAGTGCATGTTTAGATGACATTTACTTCAGATCTTTTCTACCACTTTGCACTGCCAACTGAAATAGTTCATTAACCCAGTCCCTCTACACACAAATCAAGGATTATCATATGCATAGGAATTCAATAATTACAGCAGAAATATAGTTCTGTAATCAGTCATTCTTTTGGTTCAAAGATTCACTGTCATAAGACTTCTGTGAAAAAGAACACTGTGACCCCGCTCTCCACTTCCATCAATTCCCTTCATGGCTGTTTTGATCACTGCCCATGCTCGATAGGCTTCGATCCACTCAGCCAGCGACGCACACTAGGTCAGTCTTAAGCCTGTGCCTGTTTGTTGTAAGCCCTCTAGCGTAGCCCATCTCCATGCATGCAATGAGCTTACTCTCTCCACAGAGTGTGTTCAAGAGCAGAGAAAAAGAACGAAATAGTAATTTATGTATTGATCACAGCTGCTATGCTCATCTCTGTTGGTTTTGGTGTAAGAGAATGGCCATCTCCCATAATACTCATCAGCGACATTCAGCAACCACAGAAAATAGCTTGTAGTCGGGATTTACCTCCTATAAAACATTCAGAACTTCCATCTGTCTCATAAAAAGACTGATCACTCATTTATGCATGTAATAATATGTGATAAAAGCATTCTCAATTTTTACAACTTTATTTCCATAGTCTTTTTAAACTAAGGAGAAAGTCTGGAGTTCTGAAATTACAGTTTGCATAAAAATGTATTATTCAAAAGATCAAGGAGAATTTGATCTATCACGATATAAACCATTTTATTCTCAAAGAATGAAGCTGTTCAGCTTGAAAGATCTTTTGAATGGAAGTTAAAAAAAATTTTATGTCAGCTTACAAATAACTGATATGTGCCATTTGTAAAACATATTTTGTACTTTTATTGTGAATATTTGTTTTGTATTCATGTTAGATTTTATATATGTTTCCTAGTTTCAGTCCCGCGCTGTTCACATTTTCCCGTCCAGCACCACGTCGTTTAATTAGCAAATACATTTGCACCCATTTGTGCGCCAATGGGCGTGCTGGTCTAAAAAAGAGGTGTGTTCAGGCGCATCGCTGGCGCATTGCTATTTTAAGGAGCTGAAAATAGACTGCGCCAATGACCAACTCAAACCTGTCTAAAGTCAATGGCGTAATATTTATTTTTTTGTTATTTAAAGAGTGCGCTGGTAGAAAATGCACCCTCTGGGCGGGTCCACAGTGCGCGTTGACTTTGCTTATTACACACAGGGATGCACATCACACAAACGTGGCAAATATTAAAAACAAAAGGATTACAGCGTAAAAAAAATATTGTGTGGGCTACATAAATATAAAAATGTAATGATGGATAGTCATTGCATGTATTAGAATTAGGCTACCTATATGCAATTCAGCCTATTACTAGTTATAATTATGAATGAAATTGGCTAATTAATTGAACAATCGTGCCAATACACACACATATATATTAACTAACTCATCGCGCGGAGCTTTGGTGAATTCCTGCTTGTCCTGTAGATGATCTGCTCGCACGCTTTAAATTTAGTGCACAAGCAGATCAGTTTCTTCTCTTGAGAAGCATTCAGCTTTTGCACCAACAAATTCCGACATCTAAATAACGATCCGCCATGGCGCGAGCGCATCTTACTCTTAAAGGGAATGGGAGATGACACTCTGGTTGGTTTGTTGAATGTTACACCATTACTCATTAAGAGAATAGTGACAACCCATTCCAAAAATGCGCCCCGGCGCACGGAGCGTTTTTTCGTCGTTAACCCAAAGTCGATTTGGACACGCCCTGAGTGCAGCTGCACCGTGCGTTTTACACTTTGCATTTATATCATTAAAATAGGGCCCTAAGGGTGAAACAGTACATATATTCATCTCTTAACTGTCACGAATACAGTCAGTCATAGGCAATCAATCTAGAAGGGAGTGCGCGGTAATGCAATGCAACCAGTCATGACAGGAAAGAGCTGAAGAAGAGGCAATCTACCATAGATATGTATATACATATCTATGTGACCTACTCACCAACCCAAAACAACGTTGAGTTCAGATCACACACAGGGGCTTGAAGAACCGCCTGCTTGTTTTACATCAGCAGTTTGGGAAAGTTACGGGTTCTTGAGATGCTGCATTGCAGTCATTTCCCAAAATGTAATTTGTGTGGAAGTTTTATGAAGTCTGTAAAGAGGAGAAAATACTGTAGCAGGCAGATCAAGCTCACTGTTTGTGATGTTCGAAATATAGGAAGAATATGTGGGGGTTTATATGGCATTTTTTTCCCTCTTACCTCCATATAATGCATATTAAAGTAGTGTTTATATGCACAGCTGCTTTGCGATAACCAAGAAAACTCTGTATTGCTGCTGTTCCATACGCGCCACTTTGCTTTAAATCTTGAAATTATACAATCTAATTCAAATCAAAATAGCTGCTCATGCTACATGCATGTAGCACTACTGTAGTTTCAAAATAAATGTAAAAATAAATTTCTTGTTGTACCGAAAATCATATCGATCTGTGACCCCAAAACAAAGGTATGTACCAAAGTATGTACCGTATGTACCGAACGTATGAACTAGGGCTGGGACAACGCGTCGAGGTCATCGATGACGTCGACGCAAAAAATACGTCGACGCAAAATATGCACATCGATTCGTCGACCTGTTTTTATGGTCCGATGGACGGATCAACATTCTGTCCAACATTATATAACCAATCCAGGGGTTTTTCTGCATTGATCTTTTTTTTTGGCGGCTGTCAAGGCCTTATTTGATCGGTGAGTGACAGTGACAGGGCGCGTACGAGAGAGAGCCCCGGCTGCGCGCGCACTCACAGTCTTCAAACAACACGAGCGCTTCTTGCTCTCTCTCTCCCTTGTGCAAAATCAAAATCATTAAACACGATAGAAAAAGGACGAAACACCAAAGTTTCACGCGCAGTTTCACTCACAGTCTTCAAACTACACGAGCGCTCTCTCTCTCTCTCTTCCCCCACCCCTCGTGAATATTAACCAAAATCATTAGACACGATAAGAAAAAGGGCGGAACGCCAAAGTTTCACGTGGAGCATTCGGAGATTTTTTTTCCTCCTTGACAGGCTGCTGGCTCCCACTGTTAAATTTTTTATTTTTATTTTGGAAAAGCACTCTCTGTATTAGCTTAAAGCCCTAAAGTTTACATTGGTTACTGTATTCTTTCAATTGCTCTAAACAAGTATTTTGGGTGAACTTTTTTATTGAATGCTAGACATCAAGTTGTTGTTATTTTCATCTGAAAGAAGAACTTTTTTTCAGTAAGCTAGGCCCTATGTGTTCAGTAAGCTTGTTTCAGTAAGCTATGTGTTTTCAAGGCTTCAAGGTTATATTGAATGCTATGCTCTATACAATTGCAAAGTAATGCATTCTTAGTCAGTCTTTTATTTTGTAATTTTAAGAGCAATAAACATATATTGCAATGTTAAGGAATTCATGTTTTTTTTCATTCAGATATGTAAATCAACATGTATAAATTCTTAGTAGTCAATTAATGGGGAGATAATCGAAATCGAATCGGTCTGAAAAAATTAATCGTTAGAGTAATCGATGCATCGGAAAAATAATCGCTAGATTAATCGTTTAAAAAATAATCGTTTATCCCAGCCCTAGTATGTACCGAACCGTGACTTCTGTGTACAGTTATCAGTTATACCCCATTATACACACGTGCATTTTTATAAAGTGGGTTATATTTTATAAGATTTTTATATAAATAAGTAATTGTTTATTATAGTTTAACTTTATACATATTATATTTATATAGTTTAACGTTTATAAGAAATATGAGAGGATATGCAATTAAAACTCTATCTATCTATCTATCTATCTATCTATCTATCTATCTATCTATCTATCTATCTATCTATCTATCTCAGAATATACATTTTAATTATATATGAAGTGATAGTTCACTCAAAAATTTAATTTTAATAATTTACTTACGTTATTCCAAATGTATTTTACCCTTTCTTCTGTGGAACAGAAAAGTCATCATCTTTATTTGTAAAGTACTTATAGTGCTTATACAGTATATTTTGTTTTAAAGCAGCTTCACCGTCTTAAACATGAAAGATTTATCCAATATTTTTTACTTTTGAGAGTTCAGTAACTTGATTATTCAGTGCCAGGTTTAAGAAAAGGTGCAAACATCAAAGTATATTCAGTGTAATAGATATTGGATTTCATTTACTGAATAAATAAGGGTCAAGTTCTCATCTGTTCTAACATAACTTACACACTGTTGAATATTTGTGTGCTTGACTTTCAGCACTTCAATCAAATCAAAATGCCTACACACCAAACCCCTTCATCTCCTGCCTCTGGTGCCTATTAGATTGGATTTACAGTTGCTACATTAATTAAAAGTCCACAAACAAGCACATTTAAGCCTTTAGAGATGTAATTAAAGGTGCTGTATTGTTTTTGACTCTACTAAACCATAAAAATACCATAAAATATTTGCAGATGTTTAAGAAACATGCTAAGTTAACATACTTGTCTATCTGAAAAACAATGCTACAGTCAGTTATTCTCCTTTGAAAATGTGCGTTCGGTGCCTTAATGTCGGGTTTGTGAAACCTGCCCACTACCAGTTTACCCAATTGCATTTTGGCACCCCGGGTAGCCAGTTGACGGAAAAAACAGCATATTTCATTTAATTTCATTCATTGTCAAGTGCGCTTGTTCCTGTTGGTGTCATCAGTCTGGCAACCTGTGTGTGCATCAAGTCTGAGGACAAGGGGGTGCATAAAAAAAAAAAAGTTAATCTAAATTGCTGAAAGTTAATCAACTAAATTAGTTTTTTTTTAAATATAGCTAAAATAAATGGATTGCAACCACTTACCATTAAACATTTTTAGTAAATTCGATGAATCAGTTTTTTCAGTGTAGTTCAACCAATTGTACATACAGCAACTTTAAGAATGGCTTGTGTGAATGCTAGCTAGCAGCAAAGGTCAAAACAGGAAAAGCGATACAGGCACAGAAGAAAATTGCTGAACATGTTGTTTCATTGTTAAGAGTGTAAATTGCACCATACGAGAAAGAGGTTGGATGAGATATCTTTTAGATATTTGAGTTAGTGTGAAAATTGGAAACAGGTTAGTCATTCAATTTACCTGAGGGGCAGATGGGGGCCCTGTAGTTCGACAGTCTCTTTTAGATGGAATTGGTAATGGACCTTAGCGCTGCTCATGCTCATTAAAAACATTGGGCTCTCTGGATCCTGAGGAACAGCCCAGCACATAGAGGCTGTAAATGTTAGAAATCAGATTGAGCTAGTTTCATTATATCTGTATGAGTTAATGGCCTGTTTCTACAGTTTGGCTGGCATTGCTTTGGTAACTGTTGGTATTCTTGGTGACTCTATACAGAAAAATTAAAGTATTTGCCATTCAGAATCCGTAGATTATGTTCCAGTAACTTTTCAGGCATATGACTGATTAAATTTTACTAGTACAGTAAAGGCATAATTGTTAAAAGGAAGGGAACACATTACACTGTTCATGTCTTCATGTGACTTTTTGAATGTGGAGGCCCAGAATTGTGTCCTAAAATAGATTCTCCTCCTCCACTGCTGGCCTGTTTTGCGGATGCTGGTCTGTGTGACCTGCCTGCTCTGATTAGCTAAGTGGTAGGGAAGAAGCCCAGTGTTGGGAAATGAGCAGAGCTCATCAGGCCAGTGGGGTCAAGGTGAACATTGCCAAGAGGCTGTGACAGACTTCAGAAAAACTTTACTTCCTCATCCTTTACTTCCATATTCTCTTTTCCCCCTTTTTAGGACTGCTAAATGATTATAAATTTGAATTAATCACATATGTCAGTATATACAGTGGGGGAAATATTTATGTGATCCCCTGCTGATTTTGTAAGTTTGCCCACTTACAAATAAATTGTTTAATTGTATTGTGTAAAAGTGTAATTTTTATGGTAGATTTATTTTAACAGATAGAGACAGAATATGAACCAAAAAATCCTGAAAAAAAAGCATTATAAAGGTTAGAAATTGATTTGCATTTCAGTGAATAATTGCATAAGTATTTGATCCCTTACCAACCAGAAAGAATTCTGCGTCCCCCAGATTGGTTATGTCCCCATGTGGAACACAGATTAGTTGTGCCACTTTAAGAAGCTACTCCTAGTGTCAGCTCATTAGGTGTATAAGACACCTGTTAACACAATCTTTATCTTCCATTCCAACCCCTCCCACCACCATGGACAAGACCACAGAGCTGTCAATGGATGTCAGAGACCGGTCCTAATAGCGAGGTATAAATGTTTTATCAGAATATATATTAACTAGCTGTTTTATATTTTTTTATATTTAACATGTTAGTTTATCAGTATGTTTGAAAGTATATTATTTAGATTATTGGTGCTTCCATAGGCTCTGTTTCATGCATACACGGTTTAAAACACCAGATAGTTATGAAATAGCCTATGACAAGTACAGAGAGTCTCTCTCTTGCCCCACCCATGCACGATAATATTGTGTATCGGTGATCTCACAGACTGGCGATTATGACGATATGAAAAATAACAGCCCTTACCTAATTTTACAACATTTAACGTTTTCAATTGAGAGCCCTAGTATTTTAATCTATCTTCTCACATTCTAGTGCAGAATTTTTTTTTTTTTTTAAACTATGCATAAGTGTGTTTTTTGGAAAAAAAAATATTGTGGGTTGGTTTGGCCTCCTTCTATTTCTCCATGCAGTCAGTAGGCCAGTATATGTTTGCCATATTCCAACCATTTAGCCCTGGATTTAATGCAACAAAGTGCCATTCATTACCGCAGTGCCTGAAAACTCCCATAATTATCCAAATTCAACACAATGAATTTTACTCAACTAGCTCAAACATCTCCCACTCTTAAGGAGCTAATTTAGAGAGCTCACTTGTTCAGGGTTGCTAGGCAATTACAACCCATGAAACTGCTCGGGCGCTCTACTTGTGAAGGCGGTCCCATGAATAATACACTTTTCCAAACATTCCACAGTCTAGCTGCCCAATGAACACATCATGTTAGTTTTATCAAAGTGGTTTTACTAAGCTGCACTTTACTGATTCAAACAGACAAGGAGAACTTCTTCTCAATGTATTCAATTAACATTGTTCATTATTAAATGATGTTTGAAATGTTCCTTGTGCTTTTTTTCTCCTTTTTGTTTTCATGTACTTGAACTTAATGCACATCCAAACGCGCCTGT
This sequence comes from Carassius carassius, assembly GCF_963082965.1. Classification (NCBI taxonomy): domain Eukaryota; kingdom Metazoa; phylum Chordata; class Actinopteri; order Cypriniformes; family Cyprinidae; genus Carassius; species Carassius carassius. The sequence continues at coordinate 12,438,061 of NC_081779.1, forward strand.
GCTGTAGTGTCAGTCAGGAGCGTTTTGTCTTACTGTAGCTTAGTGTCAATGTATAGTGATTTGAGCTGAGGGGCACTGAACTATGGAAGCTCCATGGAGGCTTTATTAGTGTTAGTTGCTGGATGATGGTCCCTTCCTGTGTACTCTGAGTGGGTGAATGATTTCTGGGCAACATGATATAGGATCTCTGTCTGAGCCCCTTGGAGTTAGTCACGCTACTGCTAATTTTAGTTTAGTGGGGCATTGGTTTCCCACAGCTTATCATTTTTTCATCCAGTTTTTCCTGTCATTTTTGAGATCATCATCTATCTCCCGCAGAAGTTTTTTTTTTATGTAAAAACCCATGTAAAAGCAACTTTGTGTTAATGCCTTTTAAAAAATTATGTTTGTTTAATATCTATATTCAACAGCTTCTCAGTTCTGCATTATCTCATTTATTAAAAAAAATTAATATTTCTGTTATCTTTTTAGAGTTATGAATATAACTTTTTTTTATAACTCTTGTAAGTTTTAAAAGTTGATGATTACCAAGAGATGAAATTCAGAAACGTAAGAGAACAAATAATAGTAGAACGTTTGAAGTAATTAAAATACAACCAGCGAAAGGTTCATTTATAAACATTTCTTAAGAAGTTGCCTAGCTGATTTCTTCTAATGTTTCCCATTATACATTGTTGTATAATATAATGATCTGAATGAAAGACCATTTTAAAAATAACATTGAGACCATCTGGTTAATGACACATGCACAAATTACATGTTGCCGTTAATTATAGTCTGATATTTTCATTCAAATTGTACGCATACGAGAAAAAGAGTCTCCAAAATCATTCCCAAAGTAACTTTTATATTTAATATAATGTCTGTCGACTACCCTGAATCCCTGATCCAGGAGCAGCAAGCTGCCTCAACCAGATCTGACCATGTTTTTTAAGGTGTCACTATTATATCTGATCCCACGCAGTGACTGCCTACAACAAAATCTCTCTCTCGTTCTGCTTTTGAGTGGGTACATTTGCCAGACTGTTCTCTGAGGTGGAGAGTATGAGTGTTATCCTTGTGAATTTGATATTTTCTCTGAGCGCAGTAAAATATTGGTTTCTGAGTTACAGGGCAATTATTGGGATGCTCTATGTCTAACAGTGAAACCGATATGAGCTGAAAAGCTCTGGTTATATTTTTGAGTATTTTCCAGTTGGCTTAATTGCCCATAAATCGAAAGCGAGAGTTTGTCTGCTTTTGCTAGGTGTGAATACCCCGGTGTGTGTGTGTGCACTTATGTGGTTTACTTCTTTTCAGCTTAAGTTATTCTCAATGGTGGCGTTCTCGTAACTTGTTGTTTATTGCAAAGCCACGAACGTACAGCAGCCCACATCTTACTTTAGCAAGCTTATGTGAAATTTACAGCAGAGAAACACTAGCTGAGTGGAAAACAGGCTGTCATTGTCAGCGTACGGTGCAGCTCACATTCAGGTGCTGAGTGTTGTGTAGTATAGACTGTCTCTCTCCCACACTATGCAGCTTCACATGTCTCTGTGGCCTGTGTTTCCCCTCCAGGGCAAGGTGAATTGAGGTTTCTATGTCCTTTCTACACAATATTACAGCACACACTATTAAAGCAAACTGTTCCAGAGTTTTGCTAGTGGCAGTTCCCACAGTCTCTATTTTACGTAGTTTGGAGAAGACAAAATCTGATTATTTGCCCCCGGCCAGAGAATATTTTGAAAATGTTTCATGGTGAAGTCTTATTTACATGATACCTCTCAACTCTTCCATCCATCTGCTGTTTTGCAACAATCATTTGGTTTGAGACCGGCTAAAGGCCAAACTAATTTGCAGCACAGGTCAATGACATGCATGAGTGTTCATGATAAGGAAAAGGATAAATCTTTGAAAATATAAATATTCTTTAAAACATGTGCCAAGGTCTTACACCATGTCTACACCAGACGCAAAAAAGCGGCCATTGCAAATCATTTGTACTTTGATTCAGTACGTCATAAATAGAACGTGGCATCAGTTTACTGTTGGGGATTTGTCGTGATGCATCCCGCCACATCCATTGTAGACCGCATCACTGATTATAATGTGTTATATTGTCTTTTGTCACATTGCATCATGCCACTCTTATCCGGGGTAGACACTGTGTTAGAAATGTGTTCACATTGGTTTCACAGGGTTTTTAAAATCTTTTCAATATAGTGTAATCAAGTAAAAAGTAACATTTTCTTACACATTGAATACATGAGTGTACACCTCTATATTATTTAAATAATAATAATAATAATAAAATAGTTTTTTTCTTTTCTTATTTTTTATTTTATTACTTTATTTTATTTATTTAAATTATTAATTTATAAATGATTTGGGGAAAATTATAACTTGAACTAACATTTAAACTGAAAGGTCTAATTATCAGATTTTTTTAAAAAGACTTATTGGCTTTGACAAACCGTCATCTCTATGATATAGGTTTTTTTTTTTTTTTTTTTTTTTTTTTTTTTCTTCACGTTTCAGCAACCTGGTTACAGCATGTGACTGTTGACAAATTTTAATAAACAGTGAAGCAGTGCCATTTTTAATAAGACTTTTCTTAATTTTAAAATTAGCACCGTTGCATCACTTTTCTGAATTTATTCTCAATTATTTTACATTTAAAATGTATTTTTATAATTTTATTTTTATATATATATATATATATATATATATATATATATATATATATATATATATATATATATATATACATTTTCAAAAGGTGTATTCAAGTTTTTGAATGAATTAATGTATGAATGTAATTCCATTTTTTATGTATTTTTTAAAAGAATGAAATAGATGTGTACCAGCATTTAATAAATACTTTTATCAGAGAACAAGTAGGTTTTTTTTTATCTCTAAATTTATTTCTTTTTTATCTATATGTCATCTATAGTAGATGATTATGTGTAGATACAAGAAAATGCTTCTAGATCAGGAGGCACCCTTTCTGTGACTGCCAGTAACCCCATCGGCCTCTGTGACACATGAGCAGGTGTGCCGGTGAAGTCATGCTTGAACTTTTTGCTCTTTTTCCTGCCCGTCATTGTCAGTCACTTTAACTATTGTTTCGCGTCAGATGGCCCCATGTTGTGACATCCAGGACAAGTCGACACAAACAGCATTGAAGAGGACCTTATGGAGGTGACAGATGACACATTTAGAGGCCAGCTGTGGTGTATCTGGATTTCCTCTACTGTCACCGAGACAGGATGTGTCCTCGGAGCTGTTTCTCTGAAGAGGATACCACATATCTAAGGAAGACCTAGATAAGGGATACGGGTGTAGTGATAGTGTCAAAAGGCCTAATGCCTTTGTAGCAGTAAGAGGAGACCAGAGCATTGTTCAGCCTCTGGAATGATTATTCCTGAATACATAAAGCTGCCTACTATTTGCACAAGAAGGAGGGAGACCTTTGATTTTGCAGTACAATAGTCTACTGTCATGACCACAACCATAAGCCCTCTGAGTGCAAATGGATATGTGTGCTTCACACTTCCAGATAGAGACACGTCTGTCTTTGATCATGTCCTCCGATTCAATCTGATTTGGAGAGAAAGCCAAGGCTCAGATAGTCTCGTGTGTCAGTGGGGTACACCGCGGTGCGGTGTGGTGCAGGGCCAGGACAAAGTGGGGTGGATGGGAATTTGGATGGAGATAACAGAAGTGCTGTCTTTGAATGGAAAGCTGAAGCCCATCTCCTTAGAGAGTTTTGGTGGCTTGAATTGGGAACTGGTAAGCTGTGGCATGTTGACATTTTCCTCCATTTCTGTCTTTTATTTACTTTAAATGCATCACGATGATGCCATAATTATCCTTTATGATAAATCTACAGTAGGGCTGAAATGATTCATCGAGTAACTCGATTACAAAAATTGATCAAGGCAAATTCCTCTGCCTCGAAGCCTCTTTTAATTTATTTTAAATCTCACGTCAGGTTCTTTCGCAATTATTTTTTTAATGTGACACAACGCGTTTACGTCACCCACAAAGCGGAAGGAGACACAAGCGCTGCGTCCGAAGTCGCATCCTGCAAGGAGTCAGCAGTGTTTTGATTTGAGGGCGCGGGAAAACATAAAGAGAACGTAGTGGCGTGTGTCCATTGCAAGATAGAGCTTCCATACCACAACTAGGGCCCTGTGATTTCCGCGATGCAGAAAACGCGAAGGGAATTGCGAAATCAAGTAATAAAAACGGAATTTACAGTTTAACGCATAATGGCACGGAATTTGCCAAATTTTGATTGAATTAATCAAAAATAGGTCATTGCACTTACATCAAATCACGATATGGACTAATATCTGTAAATATTAAGCCGGAACAGACTATTTAAATATGAATCCTGCATGTTCTGCGAGTCTGTGTTAATGAATGGAGCAGAAGCGCGTTTTCCTTTATCAAACACACTGAAGCGCGCTCGACGCTCCGGTGATTTCAGCATCTCCTGTCTCACTAGGATGTGAACACATGAACAACATCTCCAGAACTGGTCTGACAGTCACTTAATGAGCATTTGACCGTTTGATTTGAGTAAAACTAGCATCACATCACATACACAGAACTGTAAAGGTACATCAACCCGTCAAAATAAAAGTCCGTTTAAAGACTATTGTTCAGCAGAATGTACATAGCCTACCACTAAAAAAAAACAAAAGGAACATTATTTTTTTTTTAAAGGTTTAATCACACAACATTTCTTCCATGTTTTATTTTTAATAGTAAATCCCCTTTGTTTACCAAAAAGTTGTTAATTTTCAATAATTAAAAGATAAATTAAATTAATGTTTTGTGTTTAATGTTTAATGTGCATCTCAGAAAATGCTTTATTTAAAACCCCAACTGAATGGCACTTAAATGCACTTAATTCATCTGTCAACTTTCTTGTCATTGTTCACAGTACAAGTACAGACAGAGAAACAATGGGTAATAATTAAATGTTTATTTATGATGTATGCATTGCATTCTATGTATTAAAAAAAAAAAAAAGAATTCTAAAAAAGGAAACTTAGTTGTTCATTTTAAGAGGCCGGTGACGGTCACGGAGGGACCGCACGTTCAACATGGACGTTAATACGCACAAACACACACCAAGACTGTTTGGTGATACAAGAGTGTATTGTAATTATTGATCAGAGAGTGAATAAAATACCTGCAACCCTCAGGCCACACTCTCCAATGCAGAAACAAACACAGACTACCTTTCCATTGCAAAGACATTCACATTTATACTGGTGGCCAGCACCATTACCATATGTGGAGGGACAAACTCACAGAAAACACTTTACACATGTTCCCTTAAATATACAGAGTCTGAAACAAATATATTGGCATGATGTTCTACTTAATAAATCTACTTTGATGTTATTAATTCGTTCATATTAAACAGGAAATAACAGCAACAACTCGGCCATGTTGCCCATGAAACCCCCACGCTCAATTAATACATGGTAGATTCCCACCCTAAGCGGAACCAATAATTCCTGCCATTGTTTCTTACCAGGACTCTAAAAATCACGGGACAAACGCTACACGGGAACAATACACATAGTTTACAGGTATTTCATTCACTCTCTGATCAATAATTACAATAAACTCTTGTATCATCAAACAGTCTCAGTGTGTGTTTGTGCGCATGTGTGCGTATTAACGTCCATGTTGAACGTGCGGTCCCTCCGTGACCGTCACAAGACCCAGGAGTCTTATTTTATCTTGCATAATTAATATTGCACTTTAATTAAGCAAAAACACATTTTATCCGATTACTCGATTAATAGAAGGAATTTTTGGTAGAATACTTGATTACTAAAATATTCGATAGCTACAGCCCTAATGTACAGTTGCAACTTGCATATTTAACATGGGATACTGGCTCTAGTTGGCAGTGGCAGTGGTTCTCTCAACCTTTTCGATTCCAAGGCCCCCCTTTGTCTACAATATATACAAAGGCTTGACACTCCTGGTTTCTGTAAATTTCAGAATTCCAGATGTTTTAAGGCCTGAAAATTCTTATATAAGTGTTTCCAGTCATTTATGCTTTACTGGAAAATAGTTAACCATAAGGATTTTTTTTTTTTTTTTATCAAATATTTAGTCTTCAATTTCTACCTGATAAAATATTTTAGAGTTTGGCATAAAAATGTATATTTGTTACAAAAATTATTTTATTAATTTACATGACTTTTCCAGGTCTAGAAATCAAATTTTAGTGTACCTCATATATCCAGGCTTTTCAAGACAGTTAAAACTCAAAGAAAGAACCAGGAAGAGGTGAATCAAAATAAGAAATATCTTGAGTTTTAGTTTGTTTTACATTAATGTAATGGCTTATGTTAAATAAGTTATCTTAAGGGCCCCTGGCCACTGGTTGAGACCCACTGCTATAAGGGATCTCATCTCATATGTTGTTTATATTTTTAGAAATCTTAAGTTTACAGACTTTCAAAAAATAGAACCATGAGAAATATTAATTGTAGTAAAAAATTTGACTACTAACTTGTGCTTTTCAATACGTTAAGTTTTCTTAAATAACCTTCTGGTTGACAAAAAATTATTTGAGACTGTCCTTACTGCATTTTAAGACTTCATCTTGACATGAAGTGCTTGGAGAGCAACGTGAAGAAATGTGAATGGGGTTTGGGAATATTACCCTGAACTGTGGCCTCCCAGGTTCTAGGAGAAATGAAGCTTTCACAGAGTATATTAAACCTTATTTATCAAACTGAATTACATAATTACGACTCAGCAAGAGACTTTGGATTTGCGTAAACCCGGTATAGCATCCACCAAAGATAGGACTTGATGGTTCGATATGTCTGCAATTGTATCCAGATGTTTGCCGACGGCACTTCGATGGTATTGCCTGAGCCTTGAAAAGTTGATGCAGGATTCCAGAAATTGAAATTGTCAGTAGGGGTTCACCTAATTTCCCCGCAGCTGATTAAATAATTGTTTATTTAATGTAAGAGGCCCCGCGGATTGCCTAAGTGAATTACATGTAATTTCATTTCACCGGCTTTGTGTGCAAATCGCCCCCTTTAAACCAAAGAATCCTTTCTCTTACATCCACACGGCATGCCAAATGCGCCATTAGCCGTTATTTTCACATATTACATCTGTGATGGGTGTCAGTCTCCAAGCATCCCCTGCTTCCCCTCATCATTTTAACTGCCTCAGCTTTTAGGCACGATTTTGCTGGCCATCTCACCAAAACTGACTATGGGATTGATGTTGCAGAGGCCTGGAAATCTCCCTGTTGGAAATCCAGCTATTATTTTCAACTCTAAAACAGACATTTTTCATAGATGGCGCATTGTTGAGCACGAAAGTCGACAATGGATGTGAAACCGGTTGCAAAACCTTGAGAGCAGTTGATTATGGTAATAGGTTTAAGACAGAAAGGTGTGATGTTTCTTCCCCGCCTCTTTCACCTGAGACTAGAAGCTTTTAATGGAGAGCTTTATGGGATTGTGGGAGCATGCTTGTTAAATAAATAGATGTAATTAGGTCCTGCCTCTAATTACTTCAGATTCCTCTCACCAGGACCGAATTAGTCCTACTCCCTAAAGCGCCTAGTGTTAGGCATGCGTAATCAATCACGTACAAACAGAATGCACAGGCTACACCCACAGAAAGTAGCAGAGTGCAGCAGGGTCATTCATCACAGCCCGCAATGCAAACAAGAACAGCCATTTTGTTGTTTACTGCGAATACCTCTAACCTTTCGCTACCTGTACACATACTTTTGTTGTAGCCCCTCGCTGTATGGAAGTAAATGATCCCAAAAAATACATAATCCAGCCTATTATTCCACCTCATCCTGAGTGTGGATAAAAGGAAAGCACAAAAGTTTGTTTTGATTATGATTAGTGGTGTTTTAACCAGTGACAGTGCTGCGTTCTAATGCATGGCACCTAGTGAAGGCCATGACGGATACCAGATAGTGAGAGCAGCGCTGAGAGCAGATACAGTGATAAACTGGAGCAGGCCAGGAAACAGAGAGGACCTGGGATCTCTGAGGCCCCTTTAGTCCATGGAAAAAAAACAATGCATCACCTCACATCACGGCCAGACGTGGCAGGCGAGAAAAATCGCCCCACACTTTGGGAAAACAAAGACAATCAGGGCTTTCTCTCGTTCGCCTCCCCTCCTTTTCCTTTGGTGAGCAGCTGCAGAAAGCAAGTTGATTGTGCAAGGGAATTTTCTTTTTTTCTCTTGCCAACTTGTTCTTTTTTTTAGGTGTAATGGAGAGAGAAAGAGATAAAAACAAAAAGCAGAACCTGGCAAGGCAAGGTACGCATTCGTTTTTACAGATGGCAGACCTGGTTTAGTTGATAATTGAAAAGGAAGTCTGGGATTGTGCACCATTCAGCAGGAGAAGGCTATTTCTGGGGTTTCCTGTGTAATTGACCTAAGACCCGCTCCTCAACACATTCACATCTCAACTTGACACTCCCACTTTTATTTGATCCCACCTCCCTACTTAAAATGTAATGAACTGTCACTATAGCTTGCTTATTTTGCGTAATTTTCCTTTAGATGGTTGTTGTGGACTAACTTAGGATTGTTTTTGAAATTGCTTTGACCTCATGTCAGTCCAACAAGTTATTATCATGAGCCTCTAAAATATAAAATATTTTATTTTTTTTTGCTGTAGGAAAAAACACTTGTACATTTAACCAAATATATAAAGCCTTGTCTTTACAATGAACACAAAATGAATGACACTGAACATTTGATTTCGTTTTGATTTCGTTCGTACATTTTGATAGATAGCCTACATAAAATCATATTTCTATAATTTTTTTTATCATTAGTTACATATGTAATGTCTCTCTCTCTCTCTCTATCTCTCTATATATGTGTGTGTGTGTGTGTGTGTACTGTATGTATATATATATATATATATATATATATATATATATATATATATATATATATATGTATATATGTATGTACACACACACACACTTTATGGATAGGAAAAAAAAGCCTTATAATTTTTTTATTGCTCCATTTATTTTCTCCATTGATGAAAATAGAAAATAGAACAGGATTGTTTAATTTAAGAGTCTAATTAATTCTAACACTGAAACAGTCATTGTTAGTGGACACCAGAGTCAGATGCAGACTTGATCAGCCTTTCATTCTGATTTAGTGTTGGCTCTGAGAGTCAGAGCTTTTGATTTATATTGTTTTAAATCCAAAGCTTTTGACTCACTGTATACATAACCATATAAGCTTTCTGGATGGCTGAACAGGAGGCCCAGAGCAAATGAATGATTTGACCAACAAGATAAATTATCAGTTGTGTTCATACTGTGTGTAGGTTGTATGTATATTAACTCTCTGTGGCTGTTGTACAATAACTGCAGGGCAAGCGGAGGGAACACATGTGAGTGATTTGGCTCTGGAACCCAGAAGGCCAGGGAGCGAAGTCCACAAAGCTGATGACGGACACTTTGTTTTGCTTGTACCGCTAGAACAGGATAGGAAAGAATAAATCAATCAATCATGTCTAAACTGTCAGGACTAGCATGTGGCCCTCTAAACCCCACTGAGATCAGAAAATATATACATTTTCACTTAAAGGTTGTAAGAAAGATTCTGACGTAAATGAGCCATAATTCGATTTTGAGATAATCTTCCAGTAAGGTATTGTGAGTTTGTGATGTATTATATGCCATATATCTTACAGTCTAAGAGGGACAGTCCAATACTTTTAAGGCATACAGGTTTGGAATTAAAAATGTAAATTGAAGTAACAATAGAATATTTAAAACCATCAACATACCATAATAATGACACAGTACTTTTGTAAGGAATAAGACTTTGATTTGGATAAGTTTAATGCTTAATGTAAGGACAGAGTCATTGTTGCTGCAAGGAATTACAAACGTGTGTTTATGTACCTACAATGAGTGTGCCTACCTTTTTATGTGCACCATAAGAGATCCCTCCCTCTCAGCCTGAAATGCTGCGTGCATCAGAATGATACTCTGTGGTTGCAAAGGGCAGTTGTCGGTGTGACTTTGTATTTGCTGATAGCTCGTGGAAAACATTGCTCCATCTCATTAAGTTATTGCCATCATTTTTATTCTTTATGACTGTGCGGGCTACCGTCCCTCATTCTCTTTTCACATTCATTTCCTATGTATCTATGATTAATGGGAGATGTCGAAGTGTAGAGTGAGCAAGCATCAGCGAAGGTGAGATCATAATTAGTTTAGCTGATGCAGGGCCCTCCAATGGCGCATCTGGATGGAAATATTACCCTATAGGAAGCTGGCGGCGCCCCAAAACTTTTTACTGATATGTTGTGAAACACCCGATGAATCAAGTGCCCTTTTCCCTGCCAAAAAAGCTCTAGCGACTCGAAGCCAAAATTATGTCTGCAGAAAGCTTTCCATTCTAAATGTATTAGAGCACAATTAGGAGCATTGTACTTTTCTGGCAGGAGAAATGTGCTCCCTGCTCAAGCCGTCTGAAGTTAGGCTAAATAAATCTTACACATTCTATAAGGCTAAATGAGTTTTGCAGGGACCATAATTGAGATAATTCCTTTGATTTGCCCCGGTTGACTCTCGGGTATTTCTGTCCCGTCCCGGGAGATGATTCATGTGGCTATCTTTCTTCTTTTTTCCCTACTTGGGTTTATTTTTTCCCTTCTCTCACAGTAGAGTACAATATTTCAAGCTACTAGATATTTTGAGTTCCAGCCATATATTTAAAGGTTCCTGTCATGCATGTGTTGGAGAAGAGACATTTATTGAAAGATCAAAATATTTATGTCAGGCCGGTGTGGGCCAACCAGTTTGAAGTGGGTGGTGTTGTTGCTATCACAGCGGTATCTTACAAAGCCTATTAATCACGGGAAGGTTAATTAGTGTATCAGCTTGGTTCTATTAATTGTGCCTCATCCTGGCTTTCTGATTGGACACATTGTGTCCCTCTCCATCAGAGCTGACATATCCCCTGCTGAGTCTTGGGACTTTTTTCTCCTTTTTCCTCTGCCTCTCTTTCTTGATTTGTCATTTACATTCACCTCCCATCTCCATGCTGAGCATGAATCTCCATCCCTCTTTTTCTCCAGCCTGCTTTTATTTTGACTCATTTTGGCTCTCTTTTTATGATTTCAGAGACGGCGGGGCTCGGGGGTCTTCTGCGCCAACTGTCTAACAACCAAGACCTCGCTGTGGAGGAAGAATGCCAACGGTGGCTACGTGTGCAACGCGTGTGGCCTCTATCAGAAGCTGCACTCGGTAAGGGGGGAAACTAAGAAAACATCAGTGCAAGAAATGGCGAGAACGCCTTGCCGGCCCACCCACAAATCGCAGAAACAGAGTTCAAAATGTACGGAGAGGTGACAGCGTAGCAGCTCTGGTTTGATCGCTTTATTTCTGTGCTGTCAGGGGAGGACCCTGGGGGAAGAGCCCTTTTGGCCTTCCTCAGCCCTGCAGCCAGCTAATGGCCCTATGGAAGTAATTTTGCACCAGCTGGGAGCCCCACTTCCCACAGTCCTAACAAACACCTGACCTTAAGACCCGAGACACAATCCCTTCTGGCACAACCTTAAAACCCAGTCAAGTGGAGTCTTTCTTTAACATTTATTCAGCTTCATGTTGTTCCAAACATACATTTATTCTTATTATAAATCTTTATTTATCCAGGTAAGTCACTTAAGAATGCATTCTTATTTACATCAACAGCCTGGCGTAAAAAAAAAGATGTTTAGTAGTATGTCCAAGCTGCTTTTTTCCATATGATAAAGTTACAGATGTTTAGTGCCCATCCACTTTCATAGTAAGAAAAAAGCAACTTCAAAATTGCTAAATATCTCTTTTTGTGTTCCAAAGCCTAAGTCTATTAAAGTCAAAGTTTGGAAGGGCGAAACAATTATGACAGAATTATTATTTTTATTTTTTTAGCTTCTCCTTTCAAGATTTTTTTAAATTTCCTTTATGTAAGAGTATAACATTCCTATTTATTTTCTCCATGGGGAGTTAACGTCATACTCGCAAACTCTGTGCATGCGTTATTGTTAATGCATGCTCGAGTAGTCAATTGTTTCCGATAGCGCCGACTAGTGGTTGAAGTCCTTGATCACTCGACTTGTCCATGCAAGCCCTAATATATATATATATATATATATATATATATATATATATATATATATATATATATATATATATATATATATATTGTCTCTCACAGTGCTTCATTGGATTGTAGTTCTTTCTTTGTAGTTCTTTCTTTCATTAAAGCTGTTAAGTCTTTTTTTAACTTTTTTCCTTCAAAAGGTTTGTAATGTTATCATTCACCTCATAGCTGGTTGGTTTGATTCATAGCATTTAAGTCTTTAACAGAGAAATAAATAGCAAAAATACTTTAGGAACAAGGGGAACTAATAAAAAGTGATTATGCACTGTTGCATTTAAATATAGACATACACACCCTTTCTGTTTATCGAATATGAGATTTATTCATCATATAAAAGCTGAATAAATAAGCTTTCCATTGATGTATGGTTTATTAGGATCAGACAATATTTGGCCGAGATACAACTATTTGAAAATCTGGTCTGAGGGTGCAAAAAAAAACAAAAAACTAAATACTGAGATAATCACCCTTGAAGTTGTCGAAATTAATTCTAATAAAAAATCAATAATTTTGACCCATACAATGTTTTTTTGGATATTGCTAAATATATACCCCAGCGACTTTAGACTGCTTTTGTGGTCCAGGGTCACATATATAATGACATTCATTAATGCATAAAGCTGACTATTATATTAATTCTTTGGGTAAGTCTGTGTGAACTGTGCACAAAGAAAAGAAACTGCTCGTTTCTGTACTCGGTCACTAAATTTTTTAATTTGAATTGCTTTTTAGCCTCTGTTCTCTGGTCTCCCAATTTAATTTTCATATGAATTAGCCATTTTTTCCACATTTGTAGCTATACCTAAAGCTTAGTGTGCAGCCTCGAAAGTGTTCTGGTGTTCTTCTATTTCCTTTGAAATTGTGTCTGGATAAACATGATGGGTAAACAGACTCGAAAACATGTTGAGTATTTAACCCGGAGAAACAGAAAAAGCATTGTGCTCGGGCCTGTAGCTGGACTTAACGTTGCTTTTGCATTTTAATCTTTGGTGCTCCTTGAGAATTGGGTCAAGTCTGTGAGTGTTACGGTTTCTTCCCGTCTTGATATGCAATGTTGGAAGCACTCTTTTGCCTCGGTGGCCTCGGGGTATCGGGACCAGTGCTTGGGTGGTACAGCTTCGGACACAGGGGGCTGACTGAATCAGTGTGGTCGGCTGGGGTAAGGCGTTTAGGCACCTCAGTGCCTGGACCACAAGAGGCTCTTTCAGGGGCCATGCCACCTGGTGGCTTGAGTCATGCTAACTTGACCCAGCACAGGCACTCACATCTGGCCATCTGTCTGCACCGCCTCATCAGAGAGGGTGCTATCAATGGGCGCTTCACAGCCGCGCCTGTGAAATACTGTACGCTCTATTTACTGCCCCACATTAAACACTGTCTGGTGTAAATAAGTTTCCTCATGCTGGAAGTTTTTTTAACTTTGACATTTATGTTGGATCATCATTCATTGATGCAGCAACTGTACTGATGCTCGCATCTGTCTTTGCTCTGGGTTCCTGGGACAGAAAAGGTGGGGTGGCCGTGACTTTTAGGGGAATGGGAACAATTCTTGACAGTTTTACAACTGAGATCACACTGCTATTAAAAGCTGAGGGAAGATGAATTTGATGAGAGTGGAACACAGTGACTTCAGTTATTTTTCAGCCCTAATCAGACTCACAGGCGATAACTGGTTGCACACGAAAAAAAATGTGACATATTACAGTTTAAAATTGTGTTCTGTTTTAATATATATTATAAAATGTAATTTATTCCTGTGATGGCAAAGCTGAATTTTCAGCAGTAATTACTCCAGTCTTCATTGTTTCATGATTCTTCAGAAATCTTGGTTTTTCCAGAATGTATTATTTAATTTGTTCATTCATTCTAAAATGCTGATTTGCTCAAGAAACATTTGTTATTATCAACGTTGATATCAGGAAATCGTAATACATTTTTTCAGGATACTTTGATTAATAGACTTTTCAAAAGAACAGCATTTATTTGACATGAAAATCTTTTGTGAAAATGTAAAAGCCTTTTGATCAATATAATGCATCCTTGCTGATTAAAAGTATTTTGTTTCTTTCAACAAATACCTCACTCTAAAACATTTTACGGTAGTGTACAATAATAAAAAGAATAACAATGATAAAAATAAAAAGTTCTACAATTTATTAAGTAATTGTATTGCATAACATGTTTACATGTATTGCAACTTTTCTGTTTGTTATTTCTCCAAAAACTGTATCTTGTATTTAGCTTGACTGAGGCATGTTGTGTGCCCTGTGACTGTGGAAAAAAAAGTGAGCAGGAGTCTTTCCAGTGCACAGGCTATACAGAAGTAACATGTAAACCAAAGAGAAAAATGTGTTAATATGTGCTTTATTAACACAGGAAATAATGAATCATGCATTTCAAATTGTTGATAGCTGACAGAAAATAAGTCACACTTTTCGTCTTGACAACGGCAAAGTTTAAAGTGGCACTAACCCTAACCCTAATGAAAGAATGTTGTAGACATCTCAGAACGTTTAATGACGGAAATGTATGAAAATCATTGGTTCTGATATTTTTCATGTCAACTGTTATGACCTTAAACCTATTATTGAGAACTGCTGCCTTTACTCTTATTGAGCTTATTTATTTACATTTGAGACTCTGGACCACAAAACCAATCTTAAGTATAAATTGGAATATCTGGAATCTGAGGATGCAAAAAAATCTAAATACTGAGAAAATGGCCTTCAAAGTTGTCCAAATGAATTCTTAGCAATGCATATTACTAATCAAAAATTAAGTTTTGATATATTTATGGTAGGAAATGTACAAAATATCCTCATGGAAAATTATCTTTACTTAATATCCTAATGATTTTTGGCATAAAAGAAAAATCTATAATGTTGACCCATACAATGTGTTTTGGCTGTTGCTAAAAATATACCCCAGTGACTTGACAATTTTTATTTATTTTTTGGTCCAGAGTCACATTTGTGCAATGACTTCATACAGTGCTGGTGAAAATGTGTATTTCCCTCAGATTGTATACAAAACTAGCAATAGCATAGATCTGTATTTTATTAGTTCTAGCTCAGTGCTCACCTTTGATGATATTTGAAGATTACAGCTGTGTGGTGCGATGAGCTAAAGCCTGTGCTTTCTAGCGGAAGACTAAATGATCATTTGGGCGTTTTTCTCTGGCTTTTTTTTTTTTTTTTTTGCTCTTCTCTGTATACTTTTACTCTAAAGTAGCTTCTGCAATGGACCATCAGGTTGTGTACATGTCACACTCCACTAGAAGCTAATAAACAAGTTGTGGAGACGTCTCTCCGAAGCCCTCGGGATCCTTCGAAATGCTGTCGATTGGCTACAAGATTTGTTTGCCTGATGTTTCTGTTTTTGGTTTCTGCTTTAAGATGCTGAGTCATTTTCGGCAGTTTGATTTTTGAAGCGGAGTAAAGGCAGTGGGGCTGTTTAGTAGAAGATATCTCATAGTCTTTCAGGTTCCTCGGTTTCACTGATGGCACGCTAACGCAAGTCAGCGGAGACTGTGTCCTTCATGTCAGCCTGGCAGTCAGTTTCCAGTAGTATTTTTATATTTTTGAATAAAAACTTTTATATGCTGTACAGAAATCATTTCATAATAGCACCTCATAAAACCACACTGTAGAGAGCCCTAAATGGAGGTCTGGGATCCTCGTGCCAGAACACATTGCAATAATAAATGTCTCTCAGATTTTATCTTCTAATAATAGGACCTGACATGCGTAGTAGCCATGCGCCAATGCCTGACAAAAACGTGCAGCTGCCTCCGTTTTTCTGATTCACCATCATGGAACTTTTTATGTGGGATGGAGAAAGAATATGTCGTTCGTTCTCCAAAAAGTTCTTGCAGCTTCTGAACTCTGACCACTCATTGGAACAAGAAAGCCCAAAAGGTAGAAAGAAATATCTGGAATAGCAACCAGGTTCTGCACAGGGTTGTTCACAGACAGCACAGTCGAGACAGGCCTTCTAGGCTCCTTTGAGCATTTAATACATTTCATTGTTTAAAAATAAATCTTGCTTGGTTTTACACTTACACATACCTGTAAGTCTTTAGCTGAGGTACTTAAACTGTCAAAACTAGATAAGATTAAATAAATTGGGTATATTACACTACCATATGTTATTACAAAAGAGACTTATAGAGCTATTTTTCTTTTTGTGCTGGATGCATTTATTTATTTATTTATTTTTGGGGGGGGGGGGGGGGGGGGTATTGTCATGCACATTAAGTGCCATACACCTTTTATTTGTATTTTTTCCTATCCCTTTTTTGTCATATACATTCCAGTTTAATACACACTTATTATATTTTTCATTCATTTTTTCTTCTTCCAGAATTAACTCCATATATTCTGGTTTCCTTCATACTATAAAATCCTTACATTTTATTTTTAAATGTACAGGGACAACCAAACTTACCCCCCCCCCCCAAGTCAGTTATTCATTTTGTAGTTGTAAAGTACTGTAGATATAATCGAAGGCTTTGAGACTTTAATGTCTCTTTTCTGGTTTGATATTTGAAACATAAAAGTCAAGAACTCATAGCCAACTGATTAATCAAGTGATGTTCATTTTTTAAATAATAATAATCATTAGAAAATTATTATGAGGAGAAAAAAAAAAGATTAGGAAAGGAAAGAATGCCCTCTGTCTGTAGTGTGTAGTGAGGGCCTGACATGGTCCAGCAGTAGAGGGCACTCTTTCTGTTTGTCTGGCTTTCATTCCCGTCGACGGACGTCCTTTCTTCAGAAAGACAACAGGCCTGACATGTTCCAAAGAGTGATCTCTTGCATTTTAACACCATACATCACAGGACATTAACTGAACTGAAGCAACACAGTCAGATTTGTTTTAGATTTAACTCCAGTCCCCAGTGGGTAAACATTATTAAAATTATGCAACTCCTTTGCATTATTTTTGCATAAATAATTTTCCCCAGCTTTTAAGGGAAAAATCAGTACCAGAGAAATTATAGTTTCCTTCTGTCATACTGGAATAATCAGGCTTCCCAAGCCTCGCCATCTTTGAGAGAGCTTGCTTTCCTTAGCCTACAAACATGACAGTGGATCTGGGTGCTACAAAATCAAGTGGCTACCATACATGATTGATTCCTCCGATGTGCCTCTACCTCAAAGTCAAAAGGTGGTAAAGGGGAGTGACATAGTTCTTCTGCCAGTTATCTCTGGGTCTGGATCTCTGAGTCGTGGGTGATCTCTTCATCAAGCAAGGACTTGGAAGAATGTGCCTGACAGTGCAGAAGAAGAGTTGCGTCACCTTACTGAAGTTTCCCCCCTCAGCCCCTGCCTACCCGGAAGGAATCTGAGCTCAGAAAAATAGATTACAGACAAGTGCTCCATTATTTCGTCCGTGTTGCAGGTCTGCCACTGAAGGAAATATGCATATCTCACATCTTTCCAACCACAGTAGTTTCCATTTTAGCATAGACGTAAAGGATGAGAAATGAGAAGGAACATACTTTTACGTTGGGCTTTTTCTCGTGAAGTAGCACAATTGATTTGGAGGAATTTGATTTCTCTCTTTCAGGCTGAAAGTCACTTGTATAATTCACTCATTTATATTTGTGAATTCACTGTACTGCCTTGATTTTTGAGCTTGGCTTACATGAAAATAAAGCAGTAATTAATAGCCATTTGATGGCAGATTATTATGCTAACCAGCCTAATTACAGGAGTGTGTCCTCTGAGTCCCAGAAGGGATGATTCACTCCACTGAAATCACAATATTAGATCAGAGAGGCAGTAAATAGATCAGGTCCAGTCACACACGTTTAGGGAAGCGTGTGAATATATTTTTGTTTGGATCACACTCATGGATATTGTAACGAACCGTACCCAAATCTGGTATTAAAAATGTTACATTTATAACACAGAAGCTCTGGTTGCAGCTTTGTGTTGTTTTTCATTTATTTTATTATTATTTTTTTTTGTTTGTTTAAAAACGTGTCTACATGTTTAGAAATGCATTGTTGTTTTGATCATTGTGGTTTAAGTATTAAGTACATAATATTATATATATATATATATATATATATATATATATATATATATATATATATATATATATATATATATACACACACATTTCTTAAAAAAATTTTTATTGCAAAACTTTATTGCAGTTTAAGATAAATAGAAACATTTGAGAGAGAAAACAACACTCAAAACTCTAAAGCATTATCATCATAGTAGTTGAATAAACTGAATTTAATGTTTATTTTAATAAATTTATAGTTAAGAAAAATATGCATCATGTCATTGACCCCTGTTTCAAAATGTAATAATTTGCATGTCTCCTTTTCAGACCCCTAGACCGCTGAACATTATCAAGCAAAACAACGGCGAGCAGATCATCCGTCGACGGACACGCAAGCGCTTAAATCCTGACCCTGTACAGTCTGAGCAGGTGGGGTCCAAGCAGCAGCGTGTCAACAGCGAGGAGCGTCTCAACGGCAGCCCCTTAGAGAGAAGAACTGAGGAAGCAGGATCTGATGGGTCTTTATCACGTGCTGAGGCCCAAGCCCAGTTGGGTAAATACGAGGCATATGGTCCTTCAGGACCCAAAAGTCACCCTAGCCCCCGCTCCACCCACGCGTTCCTCGTCAACCAGACGCTGGAGATCCACAAGCGTATGCCACCCCTGCATATGCACAAGAGTCCTACAGACGGTGGGGCCGAGGGCAACGGGCTCAGCGCAGGACCCCAGGGCGGCGACGGCAAAGGTGGCTCAGAACGAGGCAGCCCTATTGAGAAGTACATGCGTCCATCGAAGCAGGCCAGCTACTCTCCTCCTGGAAGCCCTATCGAGAAGTACCAATATCCGTTCTTAAACCTCCCCTTCCTCCACAACGACCTGCAAAATGAATCGGACTGGTTGCGCATCTGGACTAAGATGCCTGTGCCGGGCAACCCGGGCCACTACCTGAGCCCAGTGGCTGGCCTTCCCAATCCGTGCCAAAGCTTTGTGCCTTACCCTTCCTTCGGCTTGACGCCTCATTTCCCCCCACCAACCCCTTCTGAACCCGAAAGCGACACGCCTCTCGATCTAGCCATGAAACATTCCAAACCCAGTCCTACGCCCAATGGGACCCTCGTAACCAAGGAGAAACAGGCGTCACCTGCTTCTGAAAGAGAGCGGGAGACAGAACGCTCAGATGAACCTGAAGAGGAATGCTCTTCTTTTTCTTCACAAGTCTCAAAACCAGAGAAGGTTGATCAGGCCACACAAGATGAAATCTCAAGCAAATGCGCCCACTGTGGCATTGTCTTCCTGGACGAGGTCCTGTATGCCCTGCACATGAGTTGCCATGGTGACGGCGGGCCCTTCCAGTGCAGTATCTGCCTGCACGCTTGTGCCGATAAGTACGATTTCACAACCCACATCCAGCGAGGCCTCCACCGGGCCGCCCCCGAGGCGAACGCCAACCCCTCTAACCAATGAGCTTTACAAACCTGCAATCTGAGCACAACTAGAGCAGTGAGGAAAGCGAGGGATTGTACAAATGAATGCATTGAACTTGCTTGAAATGTGCCAAGATGGATCACGGTGCCTAAGCAGCCAATGCAAGAAACTTCAGTCAGCATAGCATTTCTGTGGGAGCTCACAGAAACACACTCACACACTTTTAAACTTTTAAACAAAGACTACTTTTTGAAAACATCGGTACATGTAGCTACTCAATCTAGATAGATTTTCATTAGTCCAGGTATAGAAATTTTCAACAAGACAGTTCAGCAAGCAAGGTACATCTTCTCCAATTTATCGCTTCGTTTCTCATCGTTGTGTGTATTCACAGATTTATGGAAAGTTCTCTTACCTGGTCCTGATCAAAATGAGGATGTGTTTCTGCATGTGTGGCTAAGTGTAGAAAAAAGTGGCAGTCATCTGTCACTATGGCAACAGCATAAATGACTGCCGTCCTCAAACATCCAGCATCCTCAGGGAATGTGTATGGCTGAATAGACAACATTAGTTTATAGTCTGGCTGGCTCGAGTTGACATTATACTAAATGTCTTATAGTTTTCTGTTTGTTGGTTTAATTTTTTTTTTTTTTTTTTTGAAGTTATAGGGTTAGGTAACTCAAGTCTCAGAATTCCATCAAAACTTTCAAGCTGCTGCCTTAGTTGCTGGGATGCAATTCTCTACTTTAGAAATTTGGGAAGGAATTAAAAAGATATATTTTTTTCTAGGTTGTTAATAGTAAAATCATATTATCAGTGCCTGATATATTGTACAAAGTATTTTCTACATGAGATGTTGATATGCAACATTGAACTTGCATCTGAAAAGGGCCTTGAGTTTGGCTCTGACAAACGTTTACATTTGCAAATGTAGCAAACGATGTAATGAAGCAACACCTGAACATTTTTTTTATTTTATTTTTTTATGAAAACAGTAAGAAAGTTTCATTTTCTTTCCTCCAAAGGTGGAATATTCAACAAGAGTACTATGTTTGGCCACAAAAGGGCACTATTCATTCCAAGCATTTTCTGTTGCCTCTCCTTAGCATGTATGTATTTATGCTTTGTAGTTGATGAAGAAGCTTGTATTGGACTAAAGTCTTCCTGTATTTTTCTCCTGCTCTTCTGATACCAGACATTCAAGGAAAACTGAAGATTCTGTGCTACATTTGGTAATTTTTTGGGAGCTGGTGCTCTATAATATAAAAATAATATCTTTATGCCAGTCTAAATTCATTCCACCTTTAATTATAAAGAGCAGTTGAAAACACCTTCGCCTTTTTTTATCTTACAATTTTATTGTGTACTGTTGATGAAACGTAATAACTGCAGGTGTTTCTGGTGCCTTTCGATGGCAGTTGTCTCAAAGAGGCATAACTTTGTTATTTATATTGTTGTTTCACCCAGCTGTACTTTGGTTTTTATGCTCCTTTTGCAATTGTTATCATGAGGAGTGGGCAACTGTTTACCTGAGCGACTGAAAACATGTTTTTAAGTAATAGTTAGCTCAGAATTGATCCAGACCTACTTTATCAAGTCAAGCGCTTGATTTATTTTAAAGCTGTTCATGCATCTTCAGTTTTAAATTTTATTTAAATAGAAGGGGGAAAAAAAATTAACCTCCCAGATTCTGTTTTTGTTTGCAACTAGATGTCTTTGTTGTTACAGTATGCTCCCATGTGTACTTCTCCATGCTTGCTCATTTTTATGGTCAGGTTCAATGAGTTGTGTCTAGTCTGACTTCATAGACATTATTTATATGAACTGGGGAAAAGCGGGAGAGATTGAGGCTCAAAATGTCTGATTTGCGCTTTATCTCTCTCTCTTGGAAACTAGCCTTACAAAGCTGCTTAACTGCAAATGCCTCTTAGAAATTACTGAAATCATTATATAATGTCGCTTTTCAACAAACCATTTATACAGTTGGGTATTAAATAACAAGATTCTTTATTTTAATATTTTGTCTAAATTTTCTTTTGTAATTAGAAAATGTTAATGCTTGCACTTCAGTTACCCTATTGCAAAAGAAAAAGATGAGATGTGTTATTAGCATGCTAAGTACAGGTACTGCATTATAATAAATGAACGAGATCTTGCCTATGTTTGAAGGTCTTGGCAATATTGAAACACAATGAGTATTTGATAAAGCCTGGAAGCTTGTTTGGTCAAGGCAAAGGGCATAAATATGTAAATGTTTTAAGTTAACCATTATTCTTAGAATGTTATTGTTTTTACACTTGCTGCATTTAAAGTGCATGGATGATGATTTTAGGATTTTCTTTTTTGTTTCAGCTGCCACCTTAACTTGGTTTTATTTTTAAATTTTTTGTGTGGTAGGTTTTTACATGCAAAAAGTTTCAGTAAAGATGGCAAATATGTCTGTTACATCTAAACTTGAATAATAATGATGATGACGATGATAATAATTATGATAAAATAAAACATTTTAGCATTTCTTTCTGTGTACCTGGTCATTAGAATGTTTTTTTTTTCTTGGTAATTTAACTGAACTTAAGAATGTTTTTTTTTTTACCCTTTGAAATATTTTTACAATTTAAAATAAAAGGTTATTTTAATATGTTTGAAAATTTAATTTATTCCTGTGATGGCAAAGCTGAAATTTCTGCAGCCATTACATGATAACATATATGTGAGATATGTTTCAATCTACTAACTGTGTTTAGTGGCCAGCAGTCCAGCTCTACCCAGGTCTGTTGATTATTCTGTTCAATCTTCAAGTGCAAGTGAAGATTTAATTGTGCAGGTTTAATTTTATTTGTTTCTTGTTTTAGGCAAATTAGGCCTAAATAATGGGAACGAAATTATACAGTGCTTCAAGTTTAAACATGCAACAATTTCTTAGTCAGTTTACAGACAAATGTCTTTTTCCCAATAAGTTATTTCAAAATAAAGGACAGGTAACGAATAACAAAAATGCATGTTGTTTTATTAAAGGAAAATATATATTTACATTTGTAATATAAATTAAAATATAGGCATAATATATGAAATTATTGACATTTTGCATATTAATCCATGTAGCCTACCCCCCTAAAATAGGCTACCACTTGTAATGCTCCGTAAACCACAATTTCTTTTGAATAATATAACGCATAATTAATATAATATAAATAATACTGCACACCTTTTAAATGTGTCAAATCTAAAATATGGTTTAATACCATGTAGCTTAGAAAATATAATCACAGACTCATGCACAGGCTTGACATTTATCCTGCTTGAATTCGTTCTAAGAAATGCACATAACTTCATAAATACCAAACTTTCATCTGTGAATATTAAATATATAAAATATTTAAACTATAGTGTTTTTCATTCATTTTCAGTGACTGAAGCAGTCAAATGTAACACATCAGCGAGGCAAAACTGACATCTATTTGCGAAAATGTGCTTTGATGCGCTTGTTTGATAACTTGTGGTTAAAGCGCCACTAAGCGGTCAAAAGCTGCAAATGCACTTTACAAAAGCCGCGGTGGCGGTACCCGCGGCGGTAAAAAAGGGCCTTTAGAATGTCTACTTACTGTAGATGACATTGTCTCATTTGATGTTCATAAGTGTCTTCATATTGCGTTTGTAGCTGATAACAGAAAATCAGTAAAATGATAACAATTGCCCTACGAAAAATCTCCATGATTAGCCTGTTTTCAAACTTCCTGCTTTTCCCTGCTTGAGAATTTCTGTTCAATAAATGGATGACCTTAGCACATGTGTGGTTTTGTTTACAATTTCTGGTTCACTTGCAAAAATGGGCAGTTGGAAAGCGAACCGGACCAAAAAAAATAAAAAAAATAAATCAATATCGTACTTGGTCCGGACCAAAGCGAGTGAACTAGCGGACTTTCCTGGTGTGAATACACCCTAAAACAAGACAAATATGCCAAATAAGTTATGCAGCTGCAAAAATTGGTTTTCTACAATCAGCCCTGCCCTGACATTTATGACTTTATGTAATTTGCCCTTAACCAACAGTCTTGTAGGAGAAGAGACAAAACCATTGGACAGCGATCAATGGCAGTTCCACACAGTGCTACTACAATCCTGTGACTCAAGTTCATCAACCATAGGAAGGATAGATCTTGAAGATTGTGAATTCAAGCAGGATAAATGTCAAGCCTGTGCCTGAGTCAGTGATTATATTTTCTAAGCTACATGGTATTAAACCATATTTTAGATTTGACACATTCAAAAGGTGTGCAGTATTATTTATATTATATTAATTATGCGTTATATTATTCAAAATAAATTGTGGTTTACTTTGCATCGGAGCATTACAAGTGGTAGCCTATTTTAGGGGGGTAGGCTACATGGATTAATATGCAAAATGTCAATATTTTCATATATTATGCCTATATTTTAATTTGTATTTTAAATATAAATATATATTTTCCTTTAATAAAACAACATGCATTTTTGTTATTCGTTACCTGTCCTTTATTTTGACATAACTTATTGGGAAAAAGACATTTGTCTGTAAACTGATTAAGAAATTGTTGCATGTTTAAACGTGAAGCACTGTATAATTTCGTTCCCATTATTTAGGCCTAATTTGCCTAAAACATGAAACGAATAAAATTAAACCTGCACGATTAAATCTTTGAAACTCTAAAGAATGGACGGATTAATAAAATGTCCTCACTATTAAACTCAAGTTCTCTCATAATCAACAAAATTCATACGATGTAAAAAAGAGCTTTAGTAATTGACAACTTAAGTGATTTTAAGGGGAGCCTTCTTTACTTGGTTTTAAAGTTGGCCAATAGCATATGGCCTAAAAAAAAATCTGATTTATGATTTAAACCGATTTTTAAATCAATATTCAAACGATGAAGAAATTTTACAAAACAAGTTTTAATATAGTTCTTTATCATTCATTTAGCAGTCAAATTTATAACTGCAACAAGATGATAAAAAACAGTAATGTTATTACCTTAATGCTGGAAAGACCTTTATTTTTATTTATTTATTTATTTAATACTAGCCTATCATGCATGTTTTAATGTTTTTATTAAATATCTGTATTGACTACATGGTCATATTATCGTATTATTTACTGCCATGCGACCTACAAAAGTAAAGCTTGGTGAGTCGATCAATGAGCATTGCTGCAGGTTGATTTTTGGCGGATGTGCTGTGCTTGTGCTCCCGCTTGATGTTGTAACAAGGATTTTGCAATAACAAAGAAGTGCTGCAAGACGGTTCCCATGGAGAGAGCTTGCTCTTATGTGTGCCTACCATGGCATACTGACAATGGCACTGCGAAGATGACGAATTATGTATAAAAAAAAAAGCAAAAGTGAAACTTAAAAAAAAAAAAAATGCATACTATAGCAAAGTCAGCTAACTGCACAATCATTCATAAACCACCCCACCCCCTGCTCAACGTGATTTTTATGCGTTTTCTCCAGTTGCTTTGATATACAGGAATCTGCCCAAATGTCAATGAGGCAGCGTGTCTCTTTGGAGCTCCAGGTCAAACCTCAACTCATTTTTTAAAGGGCTAGCAAATGTAGCGAACACAACTTTCCTATAAGGCAACTCCAACTATGGGAGCCTGTTAACTCAAAAGGCACAGTGCTTTCTGCAATTGGGTCGGATCAAGGTTGGATCATATTCACACCTTATATGAACCGTACCAGAGTTTGTTTGGAACAGAACCGAGACCACCTCTTCAGCTGGGTCTCGGTTCGGTTGTTTGGTGCACACCAGAGTTCGATTGCTGTATTCACACCTGCCAAAAAGAACCGCACCAAAGGGGGAAACAAACCAGAGTTTGTTTCAATCAAACCAAACAAGAAAGGTGTGAATACATCCTTAAAGTGTATTGAAATGTTTAAAATCTAAAGGTGGCAAATAGATTTTAGTTTTGTATTTTTTTCTTCTTCAGTAAATAGTTATGAATTTCAGCCTCAGTTCTTCACTCAAAGAATTGCTTAAACTTTTCTTCATGGACAGATACAGCGTTTTGCCTAAAGTTGCAGATCGAAAATGCCATCTGACATGAACAGTGACTTCTCTTTTGATTTAGCTTTTTCAGTGCAAGTTGATTTTATTTCAAAACACTCATGTGAGATACAAGTGAGGATTAATGCTATCCACAACTGCCATAACCCTTTCTCTAAAAGTTCACTTACAGTGACAGCTGCAAATAGAAGTCTTCGTAGCCTCAATTTTTCCTTGCTCATTCTTATTTTTGTCCCACTAACTCTTTACTCACCTTCAAAGGCAAAGGCCAACCAAACCTTGAGGAAGGTCCCTGACCTCTGTGTGCTTGGCCAGTGGATGTTGAAGAGAGGACAAAGTGAGTCTTTGAAAACAACCCTCACAGGACTCCTCTGGACATGTAGCAGGTCAGCTCTGCTCACTGTGGGATACTGGCTGAGAAACTGACACTCATAGTCTTCATAGTCTGGGATTTTATGGCAGAAAGGCTCTGATGCTAGAGAGGTTGTCTGGCTTCTGGACTCTTGGAGTTACATATAACCCGAATTCCGGAAAAGTTGGGATGTTTTTTAAATTTTAATAAAATGAAAACTAAAGGAATTTCAAATCACATGAGCCAATATTTTATTCACAATAGAACATAGATAACGTAGCAAATGTTTAAACTGAGAAATTTTACACTTTTATCCACTTAATTAGCTAATTTAAAATTTAATGCCTGCTACAGGTCTCAAAAAAGTTGGCACGGGGGCAACAAATGGCTAAAAAAGCAAGCAGTTTTGAAAAGATTCAGCTGGGAGAACATCTAGTGATTAATTAAGTTAATTGATATCAGGTCTGTAACATGATTAGCTATAAAAGCTTTGTCTTAGAGAAGCAGAGTCTCTCAGAAGTAAAGATGGGCAGAGGCTCTCCAATCTGTGAAAGACTGCGTAAAAAAATTGTGGAAAACTTCAAAAACAATGTTCCTCAACGTCAAATTGCAAAGGCTTTGCAAATCTCATCATCTACAGTGCATAACATCATCAAAAGATTCAGAGAAACTGGAGAAATCTCTGTGTGTAAGGGACAAGGCCGGAGACCTTTATTGGATGCCCGTGGTCTTCGGGCTCTCAGACGACACTGCATCACTCATTGGCATGATTGTGTCAATGACATTACTAAATGGGCCCAGGAATACTTTCAGAAACCACTGTCGGTAAACACAATCCGCCGTGCCATCAGCAGATGCCAACTAAAGCTCTATCATGCAAAAAGGAAGCCATATGTGAACATGGTCCAGAAGCGCCGTCGTGTCCTGTGGGCCAAGGCTCATTTAAAATGGACTATTTCAAAGTGGAATAGTGTTTTATGGTCAGACGAGTCCAAATTTGACATTCTTGTTGGAAATCACGGACGCCGTGTCCTCCGGGCTAAAGAGGAGGCAGACCTTCCAGCATGTTTTCAGGGTTCAGTTCAAAAGCCAGCATCTCTGATGGTATGGGGGTGCATAAGTGCATACGGTATGGGCAGCTTGCATGTTTTGGAAGGCTCTGTGAATGCTGAAAGGTATATAAAGGTTTTAGAGCAACATATGCTTCCCTCCAAACAACGTCTATTTCAGGGAAGGCCTTGTTTATTTCAGCAGGACAATGCAAAACCACATACTGCAGCTGTAACAACAGCATGGCTTCGTCGTAGAAGAGTCCGGGTGCTAACCTGGCCTGCCTGCAGTCCAGATCTTTCACCTATAGAGAACATTTGGCGCATCATTAAACGAAAAATATGTCAAAGACGACCACAAACTCTTCAGCAGCTGGAAATCTATATAAGGCAAGAATGGGACCAAATTCCAACAGCAAAACTCCAGCAACTCATAGCCTCAATGCCCAGACGTCTTCTAACTGTTTTGAAAAGAAAAGGAGATGCTACACCATGGTAAACATGCCCCGTCCCAACTATTTTGAGACCTGTAGCAGAAATCAAAATTGAAATGAGCTCATTTTGTGCATAAAATTGTAAACTTTCTCAGTTTAAACATTTGCTATGTTATCTATGTTCTATTGTGAATAAAATATTGGCTCATGTGATTTGAAAGTCTTTTAGTTTTCATTTTATTAAAATTTAAAAAACGTCCCAACTTTTCCGGAATTCGGGTTGTACTTTATTCTGTAAAGCTCTGCTGAAGAAGCCTGCAAGACATTTAGAATGTGACACATGAATTTCCAATTTGAGAAAACTGCAAATTTACAGATAATATACAACTTGAGTGTTTGCTCCAAGGACCTCCTTCAGCTTTATTATAAGCTTTAAGGTACGAAAGGCAATACTGTATTATGATTTATGATGAGTTCCATTTACCTTGAAAGCCGGATGTCGGAGCTGGTAAAATGGGCAAAGTGAACTGTGTTCCAGTAGAAGTTAGAAAAGTAAGATAAACATGTCCATTGTTAGCAATACCAGTCGCTCTTTGCACAGATAATGCCATAGTATTGTGTCTACAAAATAAGTTTGATACTACTGTGCACCAGTGAGTTTGAGACACAGACTAAAATGAGTGGAATAAACAATATATTACTACTGTTTCTCTTCCAGTAATGCACTGTTGGTGCCAATTGTACCACCCCTCATTCATCAGTTTATTGACGGTGGAAATAGTAGTCAAAGTTAGCTGACTGTAAGTTTGGCTGCTTGGTGCCAATGGACAGATTGCATGATCTGAATGTAAGAATATCATCAGAATTTAATCTCGGCTGACAGCACAAGGATCAGGCAGTATCATTCATCTCTACTTGCTACTGTTGTCCTGTATTTGTGTTCAAGTACTCAGACTGTGCCTTGGGCATGTGTTTCTTTGTC
Organism: Carassius carassius; assembly: GCF_963082965.1. Lineage (NCBI taxonomy): Eukaryota > Metazoa > Chordata > Actinopteri > Cypriniformes > Cyprinidae > Carassius > Carassius carassius. The sequence continues at coordinate 12,466,558 of NC_081779.1, forward strand.
TAGATAACAGTTTTGGACAAATCAGTTGATATACAAATCGATTTCTATTCCCAAGTAAGCATTTGAAGTGCCCCCTTCTACTCAATTCCAGTTATGGATTTTTTTTAAATTATGTTTCATGCAGTGTGTAACACAGCTCTAAGTGAATGAAAACATGATGCAAACTTTTAAATCTGAAAGTGCTCCGTGTATAAAGTCATTGTTTCTCAAAAGAAAGAGCGACTCTGAATCATTAAAACGAGTCGTTTTTTTTAAACGAATCCCAAGCCATTTCGTGTTGACGTCAGCATTAAACATTAGCATAGGCCTAATTGCCCGCCCACTTGTTGGTCTTTTCGCATTGGTCTGAATTTAAATGCAAATTAATTATTTGCTAGGTGCCACTTCTTGAGCTGTAAAAATAAGGGTTTCCCTATGTTCTTCTGCGGGACTCGAGACCGGTGAGTGGCACAGGTGCTCATTCTCATTAACTCCACCGACCTCGCTCCGTTCCCACGGCTCTCGGCTCTGCCCCTCTCGTCACACCCCGGTAACGGCTGTACACAAAGCAGCACTGCTGCTCACAAATGCTGCTTTATCAGGGATGATGAAATGAAAATGAGACCAATCGGACCAATCAACGCAGATTAGCCTCACGCAAAGTAGGGGCTTGGAAAAATTAATCGTTGAGCGAATCATTTGGGAGTTGTTGAGCAAGTTATGTAAAAATAAATGCATATTATAAGACAATGAAAGTGTTTTTGACCATGCATGCATGTCAACCTGTTGTTGGGGACTCCCAAAACCAAAATATGAACTTTCATTCTCCATTATAGCCATAATTGCCCATAATCATTGCCCATATTTTAAACCAACCTCAGTCCTCATTACCTTTCCAACATATTCTAGCTGCCGTCTGGCTACTAGCTTAATACTTCCTCCATATATTTCATATACTCAATTCTTCACCAACTAATAGAAAATTCAAGACTTGATTTGAGTGTATGGCAGCACCCAAGGCCAATGATGCTTTTTTCCCCCCACTCCCTTGCTTGGTTTTCATCAGCGCTGTGCCCTTGGTGAGCAGTTCGATTATCTATCAGCCAAAAGAGGTCGCTTTGCATGTAAACAATATTCCATCAAAGATGAAGGAAGTTCTTGAATATCAAACATCTTTATCCTATATGCTACTCCTCAGGTCATCTTGGGTCATCTGAAAGTGAAAGTTTTTTGTAAAGTTTGTTTTAATGTCCACTATTTTCAGTACCAAATTCAAAGTTAACTTCAGACCAAAAATATTAATTAAACAGCATTTTGTCTTTCCCTGGGCAAAATGTTAAAGATTGGTCTCCAGCCATGTGGCACATTTTGACATTAAAACTGCAATAAGTGGGCAATTATCCCACTAAAGCTTATTCAAAACACCAATTAAGAAATAAGTCTTGTCATAGGCCAACAACATCACAACTAATATTTTTCTCTTTATTTTTTCTTCTTATATTTGTCCTCTTCATAACTCAGTCAGTACATTATCAGTACATTATCAGTACTTATCAATTAGCAGGACGATGAGGACATTGCTCCTTTCTTTCACCGATAAGAAGAAATACATTTGAGATCCCATAGTGTTTTGCCTTCTCAAGTGCAAGTGAAGATATTCCTATCTTTTGCCTATTTAAAAATTTAAATCACAATGGACAATTGTACACAATGGGTTTTTATCAAAACAGGATTATTATGTAAGCTGCACAGGCCTACTACTCGACTGACCTTTGTCCAGCTGCGCAGGCGTTATGAAGTGCCATTACTCATTGATACACAATGCACCTTGTCCAGTGCCCTTCAAGGTTTTTTTTTTTTTTTTTTCTCAGCTGTACTTATTCCATCAGCGTTCTTTGCTAAGGACTAGCTAATTTCACTTAGGCCGTATTCAGGACATGGTCTGGAGAGGTAGAACACTGTGGAATGAATGACAATTAGTTTTGTGAAGATATTGGAAGATTATTACAAACTTGGCAATAGCTATTTGCTGTGACTCAAAACACTCGATTACAATTTATTTCATTTTTTTCAATTGATTTGAATTGCACTTTGAAAAATGCATACTGTTCTAAAGCAGCTTTGCAACAGCAGTTAACAAGCTACAGGTGACTGTGGCAAGGAAGTCTTTCTTAAATCTAAACATTAAAAAAGTAGATAAGGATTAAATGCTCCGGGTGGCACATTTTTTTTAACTAAATAATATTTATATAAAGTATGCATTCACATACTGTACGTAGATTAATTTGACCACATCTAGCCACACTGTTCAGGGCGCAACAGTATAAAGATTTTTTTTCTGCTGGTCCAGTTGTTACAATTGACCTTACATTCATGTATCTGACACAAGCATTTAAGGTAATTCATACGGCAATCACATTTTATGTGTTCATGAATAAACCTATAACCTTGTGTTGCAAGCTCCATGCTCTACTATTTGAGTTACAGCAATGCAGTGTTCCACTGCTGAAATATTTACAGGCCCTATACCTCATTATATTTGTATTTTTAATTAAATGCTACATTTGTAATGTTTATTTAATATTTTATCAAATAGTATTACACATTTTATAAATGTATTTTAATACTTTTTTTACAAGTCAGCCTTAACACATTCTTAATACTTTCAAGACCCTCACAAATCTTTTTTTTTTTTTTTGCAGTTATCCATGCTAGCTAACAAGATAACATTATCTTTGAGACAAATCGGTTAAATTTGCATCAACAATGTTGAATACATCAAAATGTTTAACTTTGCAAAAAAGAAAAAAAAATTGTGAAAGTTGCAACACTACATTAAATATTGTGATGATAATGGCTTCCAATAAAATAGGAACCAATGTGAATGACAGACACTATGGCTGGCATTAGATGACACTCCATGAAGGCTGATGGGGCACAGGTGTGGGGTTGATGGTGGCCCAGGGGTGGATCCAGGCATGACAGGAGCTAGTAAACCTCAGGATGACTGTCTTACGGTGTGATTATAGCACAGATATGGAAAAAATGTATTGTTAAGGGCAGCATACAGAGACAGTGTTGATAATATTCCAAAGCAGATCAGAAATGACAGGAAGCATCTCTTTTAAGCATACAAGTAGACAATTTCTAAGCAATTTTAAGCTGTTGAAGCACCTAAACAGTCATTTAAACTGAATAGATTGGCTGCGCAATTCAGATATTCTTTCCAATGTTCTCTATTGATTCAGTGAAGATATTCATAATGTCATTGCTGCTGTGCTCTAATAGTATATCAGGTTTCATCAGTGTCTGGTTCCTGGTTAATCCATGCTTGACAAATGCATGTGGTTGTTCTCTATGTGTCTTTGGAAGAATGCTGCTATTTGCACCGCTGAAAACACTGTCAACCTCAAAGCTGCTATTTCAGGATGAATGTGGATGTCTGTGTGGCCATTCTTTTTTGTAGCCTATTAATAATTGTAAAACTAAGGAATGGAGTGTACAGTTACTTGTTTACTTTATTACAAAATAGACATCAAAATCAATCAATCATGACAGAACTAAAACTAATTCATTATTGTGACAATATCTATATCAGTGATATTTTAAAAGATTTCAATAGTGTTAGGGTGCCATTAAATGTTATAGTAAAATTTTCATCATTATGTGACTACTGAGTTCTCAAACATTGAGATGAATAAATATTAACTGATTTCTTAAAATGAGTAGAAATAATACTTCAGCACTAGATACATCGCTGTGAAGTAAATAAGCACCAAGGGAAAAGAATGAATCATGCCGCTGATCTTTTTTTTTCTATGTGCTCTGTTTTTGACTAAAATAATTATGCCCATCTGATATAGCATGACACTTCAAAAATAGTGCTAAATGTAATTTGCATGCCACGATTGTAGCGGCACCTTTTTATCTTAATTCCTCAAGGTTAATTCTCCATTTTTGATACAAATTTATCCAAGTGTGCGATTAAGCATGAGATAACTCTGTGACACTGGGTCACTGCATGGCTTTCTTCTTCATCCTTGTCTATGTTGTGTAATTAGCACCTCATTAGCGATGGGAATCGGCCCATCTTGCGTTGGGGTGTCTGTCGGCCACATCCCCAGGTTTTCTAGTGACATGGAGGAAGGAGAATCTGAGCATATGTACTGCTCTGATGTCACGAGTCACAAGTGGCCACTTCCTCCCCAGAGACTGAGACATCAGAACGTGTTGGAGCAGCCACATTAATGATTTATTGAGTGACCTTGCTCGCTCACCCTGAACTCCCATACACTGAATGACAGGCGTCAGACAGCTAAGCTGAAGTTTGCACAGCAGACAGTAGAGGACTGTGAAAGGTAAACAGCTTCGAATTCATCCACACTGTTTTTTCCAAAAAAGGAAGAGTAGGCTACACCTACAAAAGGTAAGAAACTGTTTCTATCTTTTTAACTTTCTAAACAAGTCCATGTTAAAAACACTTATGCAAACCATTAGTCACCAGACCAGCAGGGGGTCACGATGAGCTGAGCCATGACTATCAGCGGATCTGTGTCTTGTAAGCGCTCGGTAAAGAGTGTGATGCCATGATCATTGTAGCCAATCACAGTCATATCTGTTGAGCGTGTGAACACAATGGCCAATCAGCTGTGTTTACGAATCTGCTCAACAGCGCTCAAATGTTAGCAGAAAATTTGTGTTTTTTAAATTTCCGTACTGACCAAGCGGCAACCTTTGGCTCCCTCTCTTGAAACCAATACAGAAGTGATTAAAACTGCAATTCATCGACTGATGAGTCAATCCCATAGACTCCCCATGTTAAAATGCCCAACTTTACAGCAGAAAAAAACATGTTTACAACCTGGTACAAAAAATAATTTTGGTCATGACAACTGTGAAGGGGTGATTTTTTTTTTTAGAACTTATCCAATTAAATTATATTAAGCATTAAAGTTAATTAAGGGCTCAGCCAGTTGAGTGACAGATGGTGACGGCTGACTCCGCCCACTTTTGGCTTCAAAAACGCTCTTCGGAAACCTATGGGTGACGACACGGACAATACGTCCATGTTTTTATACAGTCTATGGTACTGACTGGTATCGCGGTCGGTACTTTTGACAACAATAGGCTACTGTAGAAACAGCGCATACTTAATAAGACTGTATTTTATTTTATTTTATTTTTATTTTTTTTGCAAGCTAAAAAGCAATGTGGAATACTTTGTCATATGGTTGATTTGTCAATTTTTATATTAATTTAAAAATATTAATAAAAATAAAGCTGTGTTCACAACACATAATTACCATGATTATGAGATACCAACTTGCAAAAAGCGTTCTCATCCTTGTAGGATTTATAATTACAACTTGTGAACTTTGAATATTCTGAGAGCTAAAGTTACTACATCCTGACCACCTCAGATTCTTTAGGCGCTATATTTAGGCTTTGATCATGCAAGAGTCCAAGGGTGTGAACAGGGTTATGTTCAGCCCTGACAAAAATGGTGCAAAACGTTTTTTAAACAGAAATGGTGGTGCGTTAAACACTGTTCTGATGATGCAAGAGTTGCAACTATGGCAGCTGAGAAGGCTAAACACATTATTTGTGTTATTTTTGAAGAACTTTCGGAGCCTGATGAAATCGTTATAAATACGTTTAATCCTGCAAAATACGCTCGATGTTACAGTCATTGCCCTTGACTTCCAGAATAAAAGAGAACATCCCTTCGAGTGAAGGGATTTGTGGAAAATGTGCTTCCTAATTATTGTGCTCCAACACTTGCCTCACATTCAGGATGAAAAGACTAACATTTCAGGCGAAGGATAATCCACTTCTCACCTCCGAGACTGTGTTCTGTATGATCTATATGACCTTATTATTTTAATTGTGAGTATTAGGCTTATCATTATTGCTGATCACTGTTGTTGTGCTATGATATTGTAATATTTACCATTATACAATCAGAGAGGTATATAAAAGTGAAAACACCACAATATAATAGCAAAACATATAAATATGTATAGTATTTTTATGTTAGATTAATCAGTTTTTAGCACACCTTCCTAAGGAAAGGATATGGACCAGAAGACATTGCAATTACTAAATGATATTTAGACAGACTTAAAGAAGTTCCAGATGTATACTTGTGTTTTTATTATTTAGGTTATTTTGCCTTTAATGTAAATAAATGTGCAAATAATATTCTTGCTCTCGTGAATTAATTTTGATGTTAATTACATTGTGCGAGCTGTCTCTCCACAAAATGGCTGATGTTTTGTCGAAGTCTTTAGTTTAGTCTTCGCCCCCATAGTACTCACTTTGCAAACACCATAGAGTACATGCATGTGGTTAGCAATAGCTCGTTTTCATCACATTGTAATATTTGTTATAGGGCTTTGAGGACTGTGCTAAATATGAATGTTGTTTTCTGTGTTATGTCCAGATGTGGAAGTGCAATTCAAATACCTGGATAATATCCATAATTAACAGAACAATAAGTGTGGACATATCATACACATCATGTTGGATACATCATACATCATACATTCAGCTGTCACAACTTTCCGTATGTAGCGAATGGGAAGGAGCAACATAACCTCTTAAAATTCATACACTACATGATTGGATGCATAGTACATCATATGTTGTTTGGGATGCAACTTGGGATGATGTTGTGCATATGTGACAACAATATCACAATTTCTCCACAAATGTGGCTTGTATAAGAGGGTTGCAAGAAAAAAGGCAGGCCTCAAGAAAAGCCTCATGCAGTCATGACTGAGCTCTGCCAAAACACACCTTGAAGATTCTGATGCAGATGAGACTCAAATTGAATGATCTGGCCTCAACATTAAACGATATGTCTGGTGGAAATCCAATACAGCTCACCATCCAAATAACAGCATTCCTCCAGTAAAGCACGGATGTGCTAATATCCTGTTATATGGGGGTTTTTCTCTGCAGCAGGGACGGAAGCACTTGTCAGGATAGAAGGAAAAATGGATGGTGCAAAATATTGTCACATTCTTAAGGAAAATCTGCTGCCCTCCACCAGAAAGTTGTCAATGAGCAGAAGGTTTACTTTCCAATGAGACAATGATTCAAAGCATACAGCAAAACTGAGCACACAGTGGTTAAATGAGAAAAGGTAAATGTCCTTGCTTTGGTCAGAGCCCAGACTTAAACCCCATTGAAAATCTATGGAATGACTTGAAGATTGCAGTCAATAAATGCTTACCATCAAATTTAACTGAACTTGAGCAGTTCTGCAAAGAAGACTGAGCAAATATTGCAAAGTCTAAAGAATTCTAAGAATTGATAAGAATTAATTTGGACAACTTTAAAGGTGATTTTCTCAGTATTTAGATTTTTTTGCACCCTCAGATTCCAGATATTCAAATAATTGTATTTCAGCCAAATATTGTCTGATAAACAAAATATACATCAATCCAAAGCTTATTTATTCAACTTTCATATTATGTATAAATATCAGGTTTTGTGGTCCAGGTTCACATATTTTTATATTTCTGCAAGTAAATTTTCTTTTTTTTTTTTTACTTTTATATTTATGAAATTTTAACTTCATGCAAATATGTTATTGATGTCATTAGCGTTACATTTTCTGTTAGTTTGAAATGGTATTTAATACAACCTAGTTTTGTTGCATCGCTATTACCCCGTAACTTTCAGTGTAGACACGTGAGCTAGCGTTCTCAGGACATCCTGACATCATAATCTGGCCTTAAATTAAATCTTTTTTTTTTTTTTTTTTTGTGCTATCCTACAAAATATTTTTACACTTAATTGCTTTGCTGCAGTAATTTTGTGGAAGGTCATGAGCAGAAGAAACAATTGATACTTTATTGAGGGAGAAGCCTACTCATTCTTTTGCTGTATTTTTCTTTCTTTATTTGTTTCTTTTTTGATTACTGTTATTAATAAATCTCTCAGAGAGGTATAAGCTCTTGATAAGCTCTTTGACCTCAGAGATGAAGGAGTCGGCCTGGGCGTGTTGATGACCCGTTTATCTGGGATTCCAGAGACCATGAGCACACAAGTAAAAAACGACTGGTAAGTGCTAGTGACACTACACAGTATATAGATTTGACATTTGTGAGCTGAGCTAATAAATAGTCCTCTGACAATGCCAGGGTCTGGTTGTAAAAGGAGACACTGTCCCCGATACATTTATCTACAAGTGTTGACTGAAATGTCCAGTGCTATTTTTCATGATTTCACAATGAAACAATTTTTGTTTTATTTTACTTTTGTGCCGTCATTTTGCATCTGTTACATCAGCAGTAGTTGCATTTACACTAGAGAAACAACAACAAACATGATGCAAGCACAAGCTAAATAGTTATTCCACTAGAAAATGTCTTTATGTACTGCAAGGTTATTTAACAAGGCAAAGGCATCAGCCATGTTCGTAATGCAACTCTTTAAAGATGTAATGGAACATCTTTACTCCTGTAAAATGTGGCTGTATCTTCTTTGGTGTTAAAAGAGATAAATAGTTGTTTGTGATCTTCTGCCAAACCTGTGATACTTTGCAGTTTTGAGAGTGTTTCAGCTGCACATTTTTCATCAGGTGTGCGTAAAGAGGCAGTGGAGTAATTAGTAGCTCCCGTGTGCTGAATGCCAGCATTAATTACGCAGGGTATTAATGAGAAGTTATCATGAAAAAAGTTTCAAAAAACCACACCTCATTTATCTCTGTGGCATCTCGACAGCCTGACTAATGCAGGATGTCACCAGGCTGGAGTTTAATTAAATGCTTAATGCAAGGTTCTGTTTGCTCGGCGAGTCCCTTCTCAGTCACCTCGTGTGCTAGCCTGACTGATAATGTCATTGCACAAATAGACCTCTTTTCTGATTTGAGTCTAGTGTTTTGTGTTTTTTCCCCCACCATGTACAATGGGCAGGTTAGTGCAGCCAAGGTTGTTACATAAAAGCTAGAATAAAAGATGAGCCATTAACAATGTAGATCCGCCTGGAGCGATAATCCACTGTAGTAACTACCAACATGCAAATGCTTTCAAAGAGGAAATTTGTTTTCATTCATAATCGACTGATGTTGTTTTCTCCTGACTGATACCATGATTTTTAAGCTTCTGATTTTTGTTATTATTTTGTTATATGTTTCTGATATTTTTTACTAAATAAACTGAATTATCTTATAACAAACATACATCTCTATATATTTAAATACATATTTGTTAAAAGTAAGTTATTTTATTAATATTATTGCACATTATTATTGTATATAACATATATCTCAGTATTATTTATCTTTGTTTTGGTCTATGTATAATCAGGTTGTTATAGTTAACTAAAACAACATAACAATGTTATAATATTTATATGAATATTTTCATTCAGATAAGATAAATGTTAACTGAGATGAAAAACCTTTTCTTTCAACTAGTTTTCTCAACATTTCTCAATTTCAATTTAGTTTAACTTGATGTGCCAAAATAACTACAACTGAAATAGGCAAATAAATAAATACAACAATCCTATATAGACATAAATACAAAGAAATGACCAATATACAAAACAAAATTACTTTTAAAACTTTTAAATTGAAATGAAATTGAAAATCTAAAAATATTAATAATTTAAAATATTAATAAAAGCTATAGCTGTATCTAAAAAAAAATCTAAAATAGTGTGACCAATGTTAAGCTTAAAATCCTGTGTATTTATCAGTTGCATAAAGAGTAGGCTAATCATGCAAACAGTATAAATAATTTTATTCTGAACATTGTTGTTTTCTAGTAAACAAACTGCAGCATTTTGGGGGCTTTGAGTTGAATGTTAATATTAAAGAACAGATGACTAATATTAACATAAATATTAACAATTAATATACATTCAAAACAATAATAATAATAATAATTTTAAATATAAGCTGACCATATTATCTGTATACCTCTATTATGATTCATTTATGCATGCATGCACATGTTGTCATGAATTGGTTTGTTTATGCTTAGTTATTTGTCCCACTGAGATTGTTTAATTTTGTCTTTCATCTAGAATCCTGTGTATCAAATTCAACCACTTTTTAAAACATTTATAAGAATACGCTCATGAAAATCAAGTAGGCCCAAAATTAGTGGGGAATTGGATTTTCACAACAAATAAATGGTTGGGGGAAGATGTGTAATTTGACTTGCTAAAAGGAAGTTCCTGTCTCTGCCAAAGCTAATTATTCTCCTTATTTAGGTCTTAGCTCTTTAAATGCGTGTGTGAAGTTTGACTTTGGTCTTTCTGGCATGAGTAAGTTTGCATTATGCTCAAAACATGAAAATGATGAGCCATATTAAATTTGCACTGAATTTACTTAATTTTTCTCTTCTGGCTGCTTTTGCAGCTTGCTGTGAATTGCCTCTGTAGATTTCTTTTTGTAGAAATTCTGCTCACTCGGATGTCTTCTTCTACCACAATTTCATTCTAAGCAATGATAATGTGAGCAGACTATAGAGTTGTTAAAATGGAAGAAAGTTTTGTGCATGACTTCCCATGAGTCTCACACATTGAACAAAACAATGCTTTCCATTTCCATACAGACCTTCTTCTAATCTAATTCTGTGAGATCAGCACTTAGTTTTGCTTGTAATCTAATCTTAATGGATTTGCTCTAAATTGTTTTACTTTATACAACATAGAGAAATCTTTAAATAAAAATTAGTGAGGTTGTTTGTTCCAAACATCAGTTGTGTTCTTCTAGTTAATGAGTCTTATATCGTGACAAATTAGTCTCCAAAGTTTCTGATGACAGTATTTAATGTAAATTCTGACTGGTGCATATGGATAATTATCTGTTATAGCACACCCTTACATTATTTGGTCATCATTGCTGTGGTGATCGATAATTTACACAAACTATTCTGTTTGCTGCCTGGTTTCCAAATTCACCGCAGAGTTTTGCTGACCTTTAAAACTTGTACATACTGAGTAAGAAACTGTGGATAGAAATCTTCTTATCCTAACTTGTAATTTATCAAGACACCACTATAAATCAATATCTGAATTGGTACATATGGTTAAAAAGGCTATAGTGCAGGATGAAAGTTGAGGTTAAGCTGCAGTAGGAGGAAGATTGTAGAGTTTTAGACTGTTTTAGACATTTATCTCCCTTATTGTGTTTTCTCCTCATCTCTCACTAGTGTAATATCTGCTTGCATTCACCGGAGATTGAATGTGTAAAATTCTGTAATGCATCTCAAATGATCAATAGTGCAAGATTAAATTAAACTGCAGGTTAAAGCTGTAATTTATTTCACACTCAGGGCCAGCCTGCTGCAGTTTATCTGCAGTTGCTGTCACTTATAGGCTACTATATTACAGGATGATATTGTTGGTCAGCATTCAGTAGGATTTCTATTTTTTAGTTTATTTTTATTTCACAAGTGTTTCTAAAAAGAACAGTGTGAGCAAAATTAAATGACTCCCTTGACAGTATCAGTATTATAATTGCTGACATTGTCTAGCTGTATGCTCTGTCTTGACTTCCAATGCAACAATAGCTATAGTGACCAATTAAATAGCACCGTGTTAGTTACATTTTACATCTAATGCTCACTTTTGAGAACAACACTTAAACTGAGCTCGATAATGACACCATTGTCTTCTTTTTTTTTTTCTTTTTCAGCTGAATCTAATTTTGAAACATTGACACTTATTGAACCAGTCTAAATCAAAATCGATCTGACTCGAGCTAAACAGTGATGCTACTGTCATCATTTGAGCTGCTTATCTCTGGATTAAACTTTTTTCATAATTGATGAATTTTACACATTTATTGAACAGCACTGAATTAATACTGAACTGACTAGAGACGGATAATAACACACTATTGTCTTTGATGCCTAAATTGATTTTTTAATATTTAATAATAATAAACCACTGGTCTTAGTTTTTAGATATTATATTTACAGAAAATTATTACAAATTTAAATTTTGTCTCAGTCCTACAAAACAATGTATTGATATTATTTTATATTGAGTAATTCTAAAACCCTTATGTTTAATTGCAATCTTGGATGCCAGCACATAGAGTTTTGTTTATTTTTATAATTTATTTGAAGAGCATAATTTACCAGTAGTTAACTGCATGATTTATGATGTTGGCCAAGGACATTGAAAGTCTTGGGTTAAAGTCAGGGCTAAGTCTTAAATAGATTTACATAACCCTGAGCCACATTTCCTGGGTTTATTCTCTGTTGAAGCGTTAGCAGCAGCTCTGACAGGCCTCCACAGCCCAGTGAGAGTCGGGAGTCAACATGCCAACACACAGTCTCAGATTGAGAGAAACAGACCAGTAACTTGAGCAGTCAGTTTTTTTCAGGAAATGTAAGTGGATGAGCAATAACTGTGACACACCATGAGCAGTGAGCGTGTAAAACATTGTGTCAAATAATATAGTATATATATATATATATATAATTTTTCTGTTGTTTTTGTGCTTTGTTTTACTTTTATTTTGTTTTGTTCAGGGTTGACTTGCTTCGGTCAGTGAGTTTCCTACTGTTTCTAAGTGCTAGTGTTGGTATCTTTTACCTTTGCCTCTCACCCCCTCAGCAAGCAATCTTACACGTTACACATGTTCGATCTGTGTGTTGTGCTTGACATGTCTATGGTGCACACACTGGGAGAATATGATGAGCAAAGTTGGACCTGACGGAAGGCATGAATTAGAGCTCGGGATCTCTGTGGGAGCGCGGAGTCCACAGCTAATGTATGGTGGATGGTACGATCACATGATCAGACCTTGGAGCGCTAATTAAATTGGCTCAAAGTTGCAGCAAATTAAAAAGGGGAATAAATTAAAGTAATTTGCTTGTCCACCCTCCGCCCACCTGCCATGTGAAATGAAGGCTTAGTTACAACCTTTCACCTTTGTTTCCTGCTATTAAGGGTTATTGTCACCTATAAGAAGTCTATTGATGGATCTAAGAGTGGCGGGGGTGGGGGGGGCACAAGTCAGAGGGTCAATTTTTAGTCTCTTTGTATTTTCTTAAGAAATTGCTGTGATTTGTGGTAGGTTTTATGCTCCCTGGTGTCTTTCTCGCAATGCATTATTCACAGCATGAGTTTACACTCCATTTGTTTGTTGAGTGGACCTCTCTCTAGTCACACCAGAAATGTATATAATACTGCACTTAGCAAGACTTACAATTAATCTTGTAAAGGTGTGTAAATAACAAATATTGCCTAGTCACAACCAAGTGTCTGACCTTGGTGACACAAACTAGTGAGAATGTAGTAAATCTAGAAACATTAAATTTGTGTTTTCTTTTAGTTTTTGTGCAAATATAGCACCTGCTGAAAAATGTTCTCATTGCCTTTATTTCTAATATCAATTTTCCATTTATATGCACATTTAACTCTGTAGATCATGATCAAAACAGTTAAAAGAAAACTTAAACAAGTCTTTTCAATGTTATTGCTGGAGTAAATAGCTTTATGTTGGTTTATGTGTTGCAACCCAGGCACATTCGAAATACGTGCCTCTAAATAAATTTCTGCAACACAGTTATTACATACCTTACTGCACGTTTCGCAGCAGTTACAACGTGTAATGTCCAGTGAATGGCACTAAAACGCGTTCAGTAAGTGACCCTGGCATTTTTTTTTATTTTTTTTCGTTGATATAGGCACGTATTGCTGTTTTTATTACATTGCTTCAGGTACGTATTGCGGGCGGTTCATAATTCACATATCCAGGGAGTGTCGCTAAAAGTTAATGATCTATCATTTTGGAAATATCGCCTACACCAAACCCAACCTTAAACCTACCCGATAGTGTGAAGATGCAAAACGAATAAAAAAAAAAATGCGTTTGTTGATGCATCCATGCCATTAGAACTCCCTTAAATGCAGGTTTGAACTGTTTTGTCGAAGCTTAGTTTCACTGGATTTGTACCGGAGCTCTTCACCACTCAAGTGCAACTCCATACTACGTGAGCTACCAAACAAACCTACTACTGTATATATGAAAACCCATAGCCTGAAGCTTATGTGACACTAATATTCAAAAGTATCCATTTATAAATCTCGCAGCTTGTAAAAATTGTTTTGAATATATAACATAATATTCCTAATAACTGTTTCATCAAAAATTAGGCTTTATTAATCGAAACCGTGGACCTGTAATCATACTTTAAAGGAATAAAAGTTGTTTGAGTTTTACTGCATTGGTGTTTATTTTCAACTGGAAACTGCAACGAATGAGCCTATGTTGGGGTTTTGACTCGTTCTTTTTCAAGGCTGTTTGCATTGGCTTTTGAGTGAACGTAATGTGTGCATCCTCAGTACGAAACCTTGCATTCAGCAGAGGTGGAAAGAGTACAAAAATATTCTACTCAAGTAAAAGTACCATTACATTAATGAAATTTTCCTTAAGTACAAGTAAAAGTACCAGTCTAAAAATCAACTCAAGTAAAAGTAAAAAGTAGCTCATTTAAAATTTACTCAGAGTAAAAATTACTTAGTTACATTTTAACAGTGGGAGGGAGTCAAAAATGGGACAGGCCAAGGGTGTCAAACTCAGTTCCTGGAGGGCCACAGTCCTGCACAGTTTAGATTTAACCCTAATTAAACACACCTGATCCAGCTAATCTAATCATTTAGGTTTATTTGAAAACTACATGATATGTGTGCTGGAGCAGGGTTAGAACTAAACTTTGCAGGGCTACGGCCCTCCAGGAACTGAGTTTGACACCCCTGGGATAGGTCTATTAATCTCAAACTAGTTGTTTTTAATTAAAGGAATCAGTTATTTAGAATAATAAAACATTTGGGCTGTTACCAGGCAAATAAGTATCAACAAACTCATCTTTTAATGCAGAGGAAATGCAGAAGATTCATTGGAAGTGGCATTTAGATGTATTACACTGTTTAGTGCAGGACAAGAATGCATTTAACCTGCAGTTACAAATGCATGAATAATGTTTTGATATACAAGACATAAAATGTTGAATACTCATTTGAAATGATAAGAAATTCATTATTTAAAAAATGATACTTTAAATGTGAAATTAAAATGGCCAGTATGTGTCAGCAAGTCACTGTTAATAAGTGAGTCATTGCGATTGAACCGAATCATTTAAACGGTTGATTCATTCAGGAACGAAACACTGTCACGTTGCTCAGAGACGCAAAACTGTGCTTTGGTGACTGTGTTTGGAATTATTTTCTGTTGTAGAAATAGAGCTAAAAAAGGCAATATGGTGTCTAAAACGCAAGTCTCTTAATTAACTTGTTTACTGAACTGTTATATATATGTATGTATGTATATATTCATGATGATTTTTGGAGGAAAAGACGGAATTCTTTGTGTGATTTTGATTTAATATATGAAATTATATAAATATGTGAATTTTCTGCCCCTATATCTTAAATTTTGTGATCATTCTAAATGCATTTTAGGAGACTGAATCACACAGTGAAAGAACGCACTATAAATGCGCGCGCACATCATTAAAACAAAAAATATGATATTATCGCAGACTATATATATATAGCACACTCCTCACCACTGTCTTTTTGGCTAATTTGTGCAAAACCTCTTGCTAAAATGCAATTATTTAGCTTACCTCTACATTCTTGCGAAGGGTTGATGTCTTGTCGAGATTTTATAAGCTGCTAGTTTGGTCTTCCTAGGCAAGTACAGCTTACACTGCATAATAGAGCATACATATGGCCAGGGGTTCACTTCATTTCCTTCGAGTTCAACTTCAGAATATGACGGGGTTTCGTTTTCAGCGGTGTCTGCACCACTAACGCCTGTTTTCACCGTCTGCTAGTGATGTGTCGTTCGTGAACGAATCGTTCTTTTTGAACGAATCTTTTAGGTGAACGAATCGTTCTCGTTCACGCAATCCACTGACTCATATTTCTCGTTCACTGAAGTTACTCCCTCCACAGCAGTGCGGCGCTATAAGCAGCGCATGCGCAGCTCAGTGAACCGAGTAACAATTTCATCCTGTCAAAGAGTTACAACCTCGAGCCAATAGCCTTTGAGTATGAGATGTGACAGAGCATGTGATTTGTTGAATGTAGTGAGCGAATACGCCCTTCAATTAACGAGTTTCATATGAGTCTGAACAAGATCTAGAGATCTTATCGTTCGTGAACGAGTTGAATGATTTAGTACATGTCGTTCGTGAATGAAATGACTGAACTGGCACACATGTCATTCGTGGACCTGAATGAACGGATACATGTCGTTCGTGAATTAAATTAACTGGTACATCGCTCATCTCGTTTGTGAACAAAATGAATGAGAGTAAACTGGGTTAGTCTGCCATTTAGCATGTCAATCTCGCAAAATGCAAAGCGCAGTTACAGTTACTGTGCACATACGATTGTTTTGATATTTAGCAACTCCACGTTTAATCCCCGATTTAAAATGTGAATATATAATATACAAATTGTCTGACCAAACAATTAAAATGCTAATTAGGCAAGAAAACCTTGTGCTTTGTTCATCTGAACAACTTAATTAGACTTTATATACTGAATGCGATTATACACACATTTTAATAAAGCCAGATCAGTTTTTGTAACAAGTGAATACGTTTGTTGACTAAAGACATAACACATAATACACTCTTTTTTCGCCACCTGCTGGCATATTTTGTGTAATACCAAGAAATGATCACTGAACGAATCAGTGAACGATTCTGAACGAATCATTTTGGTGAACGAACTGAAAATGAACGAATCTCTAGAAAGAATCATAATTTCCACCACTACTGTCTGCATCTTTCTTCTGATTTTAGCGCCAGTTTGCCCTCCTGCCCATTATTTACTGACGTAGTTTCCAGGGAGCGATTTTTTTTTTTTACTCAGTAATTAATGTGTTTTAAAATGTAGCGAAGTACAATACTTTAAACAAAATATACTTAAGTAAAAGTAAAATTACAGATTTAAAAATTTACTTTAAAAAGTATTAGTACACAAAAAAGCTACTCAATTACAGTAACGCGAGTAAATGTAATTCGTTACTTTCCACCTCTGGCATTCAGCTCTACAAAAGGAAAAGCACACACATTTTCACAGTTTTATGGTGAATCCAGCGGATGTTTATAAGTGATATGTATTTCAATGGTGGCTCTCTTGCAGACGGTTTATTTTCTTTAACGCATTGGAAGACAAACCAGCTGCTTCTCCTAAGGGGGAAAGAAAAAACAATGAAACCGAAAAGGAGGAAAACAGCATAGAGTGCATTACTTTCTAAACTACAAAGCAGGACGAATATTCAAGTGCCAAGAGTGTAGTCTTTCTTGAGGTGAAATTAAAGCAGCTAGACGGGATGATTTATTGATGTACCATTAGAATCTCTTGGGGTAAACGGGATTAATGCACATAAATTATGTCAGCATTTATTGAAATGGCATTGCTGAACTTTTATGTGTTTATGGTGTCCGGAGATGGTTATCAACCTTGTGGTGTCTTGTTGAGAGGAGTGTTTACTGTTTTTAGGGATCTACAGTAACTAAAGTCAATGGCTGGATTGATCATTGACATACTGATTGCTGTAAGTGAAGTCTAGCTCAATTTGGTGACATCTAAGGCTCTGTGAGGATTATCAGTTCATGACTGTGACTTTATATCTCACAGTGTGACTTTACATCAAGAGCACAATGAAACTTGTTTTGCCCAAATTCCGTTTCCCATTTCAATATTTCTGGCTTCTGTTTTAATGGTTAAATAAAATTTTCAGTAATCAAAAAGCATGTGTAAAGAATTGTATTCATTAAACATGACCAATTTAATAATTTGTTTACATTTTAACAGTAATATAGCCCTATGAGATCTGTTATATTTTTTTCCACAAATTCCAATTTCTCTAGATTTTGTGAGTTTATCATCAAAACCTTTGGTGATCAAATTGTTAATAAAAAAACTTAAATCAATCAATCAGTCATTTTATTCATTTACAATAAAACTTGCCATATTTTATCAAATAAAGTGCTGCACAACAGAGGTTTACTATATACATTTAAAAAAAAATCTCTTTATTGACATTTTTATTAAAATGCTTAATTCAGTTGTTTAAATGGCAATCTTTAGCAGTGTAATTATTACAGACTGTAATCCACATTGATTTATTAATCCAAAATGTAAAAATATCCTAATGGATCTAAATATTCATTCATTCATTCATTCATTCATTCATTCTTTCTTTCACTTGCTCACTTTCACATTTTATCTCACAATTACCTGTTCTGAGTGAACAAAAAGGTTATTTATTTGCATTGATGTATATCACTCACATATGCACAATTTGTCTGTACTCTTCCCAGATAATATCTCTGATGACATCATTTGCAGTCTATATGGTGTGTGTGCATGTGTGTGGGTGTGTGTGTGTGTGTGTGTGTGTGTGCAGGACTGAAGAAAGATGCTCAGCACACACTGTCAGTGTCAGCTTAGCCCAGGTCAGTGTCTATAATGTATGGTATGAATATATGTATGGAAATGAGTCTGTGATCCCTGCTGAGTTTCTTAATGTGTTCACCACTGACAGTGATGAACAGCCCCAATGCCTTCATAAACTATATTAGCAGAGGACATAATGAGAGGCATAACATAAAAAAAGATCAAGTCATACAATTCTACTGTTGCTCGCTTTCTTATCCTCTCATGTCCACTGTTTTTTGTACTCCCTTGTTCATTTTTACAAAGACTAAAAAGGATGCATCTTATGCTTTGAATCTCATCTGCAAATCAATGTTATGTCTCTTTAAAACATATACAATATCAAGGTTAGTCATCAGATGTGCTTAAACATGCAGACTACTTTAATCCTGCATTTGTCAATATGCCGGACAAGTTGGACTCCCACGTCAATAAACATTGAGGGCCATGGCCTGTACTAATCCTTCATTTGACATCAGGGGAGGTGCAGCCTTTAGACATGTCTAAGTCTTACATTTCTCTAAGAATATCCTAATTTAAGCCCCTCAGCCAGAAGTGTCCTGAATTATGAATTGGATAGGTTTAATAATTGACATATTATTTATCATTTTAATTTTACATTACATTTTAAAATTGTGATTGGACTGTCCAAGTATACCAGGTAAATGAGATATATGAGCCTAATATAACTAACACTAAGATGAGAATAAGTAAATGCCACTTCAGTGTCTTTGCAAACTTTGCCATATTCTTAACAACAAGACATATATAAAGACTCGTGAGAAAAAACAAACCTTGGTTTAACTTTGCTCTAGTCAAAGAGCACTCACCACCATAGTGCCAGACAATTTATCATCTGACGTGTTTCCTGTTGCCATGGATACATTTGCTCCTTGGCATGCAATGGTGATAAAGCAGTGTCATGTCTCGATCCAAGAGTGGTAGATCAAAGAGCAGTAGTTTTACTACATGAATGGATTTTCTCATGGGCATTACCTTTAAGGTCTCTGGAAGGATGCCTGGCCAAAAGTTACCTCAAGTGTTGCATTTACATGGTCACAGAACTGACAATGAAGGGCTACTGTGTGAGCATAAAGTAAAAACAAGACTTGGTTGATACGGAGCTACTGTTGAATGTTACTGTATTTGTAATGGATGACTCTACTGTGTTTCCATTCTGTAAACAATACAGAGCACACATATAAATATGTATGTATACATTATTACATGTGCATGTATATACATAAATTGCTCAAGGACATTTATTCTCATTCCTGAACCAAATAACAATTTATTTGTATTTTTGTATAAACACTTGAGCCCTATTCTAAAACATAGTGAGCTGCCTTGCTGATGGACATCTTAAAGGGCATCTTAACTGATAGGTTCTGAACACTCTACATAGACAGCAACTGACATTGACAAGGGCTCCTCAGATATAAGGCACATTCAAATCAAAGGTGAAAACTATGAAGATTTAATAATCAGCTGACAGAAACACAGTTGTCTTTTTGTCTCTGGAACGTCTGTGTCAGTGCGCATTCTTATTGTTATCAGCATTCGACAGCTCCAAGCATGTGTGTCTGCAATCTCGCGGCGGTCAACTTGACGTCATTCACCATAATAATCAATGAATATTCGAAAATGCACAAACCTGGTCAGCCAATGGTTGTAAAAACCACCGGGATTTAAATTCCCAAAGAAACAGCATTACATTTCACAGGTGAGAACGTAAGAGAGGGCCGGAACCATAGATATGTAAGGATTGTGGGATTTTCAAATATCAATTGATTATTATGGTGAATGACATCAAGTTGACCCTTCCAATATGGTGGACAACTTACATATAGTCACTTATGAGGCACCTATGTTTATATATCTATGTTTATCAGACTGAGAAGGCAACTTTCATGTGGATATTATTGTTTTTCTTAGCATTAACATATAGACAATATAAACATGATAAACATAGACCGAGTCGAGTGTACATTCTGTACTGTAATTGTCATGGTCTGCTTTATTTTTTTCCATTTGCTTTTGAGCCTGGATTGGAATATTCAGAGATGCTACACCTACCCCTCCAGCCAAAAGAGAATTGAGACACCCCTTTATGTTAATGTGCAAAAGACTGGGGCAAGGGAAAGGTGTAGAAATGGGATTGGGGCTAAATTCTAGTACGCATAAAACTATATAATCAATTTAACTCAAAATCAGTTTATACAAATATTGGGTTAAAGCGGGGATCTAATGCTATTGCATGCATTCTGAGTTATTCACACTGTTAAATATTTGGATTCTCAGTCTAAACATGGCCAAACTTAAAAAAAAACGATTTGGAAGTATGACCGAGTATTTCTGTGCCAAATACACTCATTCTGGGTTCGAATAAGCTTCGTAAAGTTTTTTATTTATTTTTTTATTTAGAGCATGGCTCTTCATGACCTCACAAAGAGAGGAATTCCTTGTATGGGAACCTCTTCCAGAAGAGCGCGCGCACACAGCAAATAGAGCAAGAGTGATCGCTCGCACATCAACGTGCTTCATTCGGGTTACGAAAGTCTTTGGCAGTGCTGCACACAGGACTTGCTCGAGAAGAATGTCTCCAAAGAAATGTTTTTGGATGTGAGGGAAAGTCAAGAATAGCTTGTTCAGCTTCTCAAACAATCCAGTGTTAAGGGAACAGTGGATGCAGTTTGTTTTTCCAGGACAGCAACGGAGTGTGTTTGTTTGATCCGGTCATTTCGGTGATGAATGTTTAATGAACAAGGCCAAGTTCGATGCTGGATTTGCAGATTGTTTAATACTGAAAAAAAGAGCAGTCCCAGCGATAAAATATCCCGGGCATGAGCTGGAATCGCAGGTGGTGAGTAAACTTATTCACATTTCTGTGTTTTGTTGGCAACCGGGATTCTTTAGCTCCGCATGGCTCCAGGAGCTTGTCTGTTTTCGGGGAGAATCATAAAGCTGTATTTTTCTTATATAAATCTGATAAAACTAAAGACACTTCTGCAATATGAAAAATGCAATACTACTATAGGTACTCAGGATTAAAATGATATTTGTGAAAGTGTGTGTGTTATGTCCCCTTTAAATGGATTAATTTATAACTAACATTTTTTCACTTAGGTCATGTTCACACTTGGAAGGTTTGGTTCAATTGAAGCAAACTCTGGTGCGATTTGGTCTGTGGGTGCGGTTCATTTGAATAAGTGTGAATGCTGCCATCTGAACCTTGTTGCACACCAAATAAAGTGTTTACAAACAAACTGAAATATGAGTGCAGCATGAATCAAAGACATCCTAACTAACAAAACCAGGACATAATGTCACCAGATGCAAACCTAAAAATACCTGTCTTGCAGCAAAATCTCTATGTGTGCAAGAGAGGAATTCCTTGCACTGTTTTGACTCCTTTATACATTTTACAAGCTCTTTATGAGGTGTCACCTTCCTTATATGTGAAACAACACTGTGTGAGATGTAGGGGGAAAATGGACACCAGTGATTTTTGACCAACATATACATTTTGGTCAGGTCTGATAGGTTGCAGATATGTATGTATAATGTTGTCGCCTGTTGTGGTTGAAATTGTTCCATTTAGGGGGAGTCTTTTGCGAAGTAACAAATAGCCTAGACCAGGCATGATTTCCATTTGAATGGGGAAAGAAAACTGAGTGACAGTGTTTCCAGGAAGTCAATGGTGTGGCTTCTATCAGAGCAACAGAGTCATTTACTGTCTGACCGTGAACACTGTTAATTTAGATTACAATATTTCTAGTTTAATTTGTGTTTTTGCTCTATCAATGAAAATGTTCCCAAACATGAAATTCAAGCTTGAAGTAAGCCACTTCTTGTCTAATAATTTCTTCACTTTATTTAGGGGAGTTTTCATACTGTATATGTGATTAATTGCAATTAATTAATCTGCCTATCATGCAATTCATTTGATGTCAAATCTTTATTCACCTGAGAGCCCTGGTTAAAATATTGCAGGAAGTAATCAGGGATCCCCATCTTTGTCTTTGTAAACTTTCAGGAGGAGCCCCTGCTGTGTCTGTTAACCTCAGCCTATCCCTGCTCCCACAGTCGCAGTCTGAGCTCTGTCACTGGGTGTCAGACTGGTGCTGCGAGTTGAGCTTGCAGGATCACCCGTGCTGCTGATTTATTCATGGAGACCACTTCCCACAATAACTGTGTTTAAGCAGTAAGAGCAGCTTGTCTGCATATCAGGTCCAATTGATGACCGGGGTTCTCCAGAGTGTAGGGAAATCAGAACCTTTTTAATGGCACATCAGCTGTTGTGTGCAGAGATCTATAGATCTTGGAAAGCGAGCTTCTGCGCTCTGACAGAGACATCCAGGCCCTGCTTCTGAGACATGGGTTTGGCTCTGTGGGTATGCAGGTTGATGTTTTCTGAATAATTCATGAGTCACTCAGCATTTTAAGTGCTCTTTATTGAATTGTGCAGGTTGTATGTGTGGGTTGGGGGGAATCCAGAAACAATATCTAAACATCCCTTTAAACCTAATACATTAGCAATTATTTAGAAAGTCTCAATTGCTTGTATTATCTCAAATGTAAACTACAAACAACCAGCTTTAATCTACTAAATGTGACTAAGGCATGAAGATATTATAAACTTTTAAAATCATCAGAATCAGAATCAGAATTAACTTTATTCCCCAAGTGTGCACAAACACACAAGGAATTTGTTGTGTGTGTTTTTCTTTAAGGTACTCCTGGTACATACACACATACATGCATTAGGGAAAAAAATGTTTTTATGCCTGGATGTTCTAGTGCACAGAGATCTATAGTGTCTGCCTGAGAGGAGAAGTGCAAACAGGTTGTGTTTGGGGTGAGAGGGGTCTTTGATGATGTCACCTGCCTGTTTCTTCACTCTGGAGTTGTAACTAACCCTAACCCTAAGTCCTGAAGACTGGGCAAGTGCACACCGATGATCCTTTCTGCTGTCCTAGCAGTCTGTTGCAGTCTTCTTATACTACAGGTCCTTCTTAAAAAATTAGCATATTGTGATAAAGTTCATTATTTTCCATGTAATGATAAAAATTAAACTTTCATATATTTTAGATTCATTGCACACCAACTGAAATATTTCAGGTCTTTTATTGTTTTAATACTGATGATTTTGGCATACAGTTCATGAAAACCCAAAATTCCTATCTCAAAAAATTAGCATATTTCATCCGACCAATAAAAGAAAAGTGTTTTTAATACAAAAAAAGGCAACCTTCAAATAATTATGTTCAGTTATGCACTCAATACTTGGTCGGGAATCCTTTTGCAGAAATGACTGCTTCAATGCGGCGTGGCATGGAGGCAATCAGCCTGTGGCACTGCTGAGGTGTTATGGAGGCCCAGGATGCTTCGATAGCGGCCTTAAGCTCATCCAGAGTGTTGGGTCTTGCGTCTCTCAACTTTCTCTTCACGATATCCCACAGATTCTCTATGGGGTTCAGGTCAGGAGAGTTGGCAGGCCAATTGAGCACAGTAATACCATGGTCAGTAAACCATTTACCAGTGGTTTTGGCACTGTGAGCAGGTGCCAGGTCGTGCTGAAAAACGAAATCTTCATCTCATAAAGCTTTTCTGCAGATGGAAGCATGAAGTGCTCCAAAATCTCCTGATAACTAGCTGCATTGACCCTGCCCTTGATAAAACACAGTGGACCAACACCAGCAGCTGACATGGCACCCCAAACCATCACTGACTGTGGGTACTTGACACTGGACTTCAGGCATTTTGGCATTTCCTTCTCCCCAGTCTTCCTCCAGACTCTGGCACCTTGATTTCCGAATGACATGCAAAATTTTGCACCTGTAGCCCATTTCCTGCACACGCCTGCACGGTGGCTCTGGATGTTTCTACTCCAGACTCAGTCCACTGCTTCCACAGGTCCCCCAAGGTCTGGAATCGGTCCTTCTCCACAATCTTCCTCAGGGTCCGGTCACCTCTTCTCGTTGTGCAGCGTTTTTTGCCACACTTTTTCCTTCCCACAGACTTCCCAATGAGGTGCCTTGATACAGCACTCTGGGAACAGCCTATTCGTTATGAAATTTCTTTCTGTGTCTTACCCTCTCGCTTGAGGGTGTCAATGATGGCCTTCTGGACAGCAGTCAGGTCGGCAGTCTTACCCTTGATTGCGGTTTTGAGTAATGAACCAGGCTGGGAGTTTTTAAAAGCCTCAGGAATCTTTTGCAGGTGTTTAGAGTTAATTAGTTGATTCAGATGATTAGGTTAATAGCTCGTTTAGAGAACCTTTTCATGATATGCTAATTTTTGAGATAGGAATTTTGGGTTTTCATGAGCTGTATGCCAAAATCATCAGTATTAAAACAATAAAAGACCTGAAATATTTCAGTTGGTGTGCAATGAATCTAAAATATATGAATATGAAATTTTTATCATTACATTATGGAAAATAATGAACTTTATCACAATATGCTAATTTTTTTAGAAGGACCTGTATATCTGATTCATGAGTTGTTCATGAGTTACTCTGAAAAAAATAAAATAAAAATAATTTAAAAAAAATTAGTTGCTCTGAAAAAAAAATGTATTGTGAAAAATGCTATTCGAGTAAATGTGACTTGATTATTACTTCTTTTTTTTTTTTTTTTTTTTTTTTGCATATATATTTTTCTAACAGTAAAGTTATGGTGAAGTTTCCATTGATCAATCTGCCTTGTTATTCCAAACTGGCTGCCATGAAGCGCTAATTTTTTTGTTTTGTTTGTTTTTTCAAGTCGGAGGTGAAGAATTCTAGTATTACAGCATTTTAATTGAATTGTGTTGTTGTTGTTATTTTAAGAATATTTTGAACTAAGTTAGAACAACCAGTTATGATTTGCCACTTAGGTGTACAAAGTTAAATAATAATAATAATAATAATAATAAAGTTATGTTCTATATATATATATATATATATATATATAAATATATATATATATATATATATATATATATATATATATATTATCTCATCTCCTCACATGCTGCTTGGCAAAAAGAAACTTCTTAAAAAGCACAAAAACTAATTTCTTCATGATGACTGATTTTCATTTGTAAAGTGCTTTTACAATTATCTTTGATACATCAAACATTTTCCTTGAGGTAAATTTCATCCATTTTGTCTTTCATTTTGATGCAGGCATTCAGTATTCAAAATATTTATTCATATAAATATCAAGGATAATTTCAGTCAGTACAAAAAAAGCTTACTATCATTAGGTCATGTGGAAATTAAAAATATAACGTTTATGGTTTTTATCACCAGATTGATCAGGCAATCGATTTTCATTTGTCAAAATGGCTGAGGTCCAGTGCTGTCATAGGCAAATGAATGAGTAAAATGCAGGGTAATAAAGATTCTTGTGCAGCCCATATAAATTTGTACTAGAATCTATGCAGAGGACAAATAATGTAATGGGATTATCAGGGACATGGAGCCCTCAATATTCAGTTGAAATCAATGTATGGATAAATATAGATGGCAAGAATCGAAATGTGTGACAAAAAGCAATCATCATGTTTATGTGAAAAACACTGAACAATCATCACTGTTTTATGAGTGAACAAGCTAAAAAAAAAAAAATATATATATATATATATATATTCATTCAACACCACTGTGTGCAAAATCTAGGGGGAAAATGGAGACCCATAATTTTTGACTGACATACACATTTTGTAGGGTTTATTTTGGTCAAGTCTGATAGGTAGCAGATATGTATGTTTATTGCTTTGTTATTGCCACCTTTTGTTCATAGAATTTTACCATTTTAGAAGAGTTAGCTTGGTCTTTTGCTTTTTTTCTTTGGCATTTTAGTTTTCATAAAATAAACACATAGACCTGTCAGGCATGATTTCCATTTGAATGGTGACAGAAAATTGATTGACACCTTTTCCAGGAAGTCCTTTTCCTGTGGCTGCTATCAGAGCAACAGAGTCATTTACCTCTCTGACTATGAAGACTGTTATTGAGCTGATGATAAGATTTCCCAAGTGCCTGAGATTAGGTAAAGCAAAAATATTCTCTTTTGGGATTTCAAGAAATTCCTGATTAACATGAATTTAATGACCTTAGAGCCACAGGCACAGGCAACAGGCACAGGCAAGATGCAAAGTACAAACCTAAAGAGGACAGTAAATCAATCGCACATCCCTCCTGCACTCATGATACATATGTCTGTGCTTAGAGGCCACTTGATTAGATGTACAGCTTTGCTGTTTGCTTAACATAAAATAATGAGCTTTGCTGAAAAGAAAAGAACCATTAACATGGATTGAAATGAAAGTAACTTGAGTTTCATTTCTCAACAGTACCACTCTGTTGGAGACTGCATGCGAAGATTTCATTTGAATCAGCGGTTGAAGAGTTTAAGGTACCCAGAATGACCTCATTTTGTCTCAGCACTCTTGCTTGTCCTTGCGGCTGCTCTGATCAGGATAGTTTTCAGAAGCTAATTGGGATATGCTTTGGCAGAGACGTGTAGCTGAATATTATCGTTACCGCTAGGGAGGAAAATGACCTCTGTCCTGGACTGGTGTCCATGCATGTGTTATTTTAGTATCATTGAGATACTAGTTGCATTGAGATACTATAGTTTTTATTAATTTTGTTATAGTTTATCTCCATTTTCATTTTAATTTTAGTAAAATTTGTGAGTAATTTCGTAGTGTTTTGTGTTTTTTAAATTAATTAGCTTTTGTTATGTCTTTATAGTTTATTAATTGTTTTTTATTTTACTTATTTATTTTTTATGGTTTTATAGCTTAACCCTGGTCGGTGGTTTGGGGAGTTTGCTGTGGCAACATAATGAAGGTTCACCCAAAAATGACATTTCTCTCATTATTTACTCACCCTCATGTCTTGCCTGTATGACTTTCTTCTTTGGAACACAAAAGAAGATCATTTTAAGATTGTTGGAGTTCAAGCTAAATTGGGCCCCATTGACGTACATTGCATGGAAATAAATCAGCTCTAAGACATTTCGAAAAATCTCTTTATGTTCCACAGAAGTGAGTCATATAGGTTTGGAAATTTGTGTCAATTTTGACTTTTGGGTGAACTATCCCTTTAATCAATCGAGTAAGAGGGGAAAAATTAATTCATAACTGTACAAAATGTACTGCAGCTAAACTGTTACCACATCCCATTGTTCTGCTCTCTAATTTTGGTTAAAACTAGCTCACAACAAATGTGTTAAACTGTTGATATCCATGTTTGCTGTTTACAGTCAAGAGATGTCAAACTAGTACCGCTATATCATTCATCATGTTCAAAAGTGACTTCTGTATTCCTTACTGGAACAATAATTTAGAGAATCACGGCTACATATAAATGTGGTTGTCACTCACAAAACTTTGCAGTGTGTATGTGATCATAGTTTATTTTCATTGTCAGTTGTCTGAAAATAAGATCCTTTGTGCCAAATACCCAAACGCTCATTACCTGAAAAAAATGTCAAATAGTAGCCCTATGGCACTTAGCAGTTGCCAAATAAATTAAAAATAAATGGGCCAATTCCTCAATGCAAACTCAAAGATAACTATTTGGATGGAATTAAATTACGACTCTAGTGTTTGTCAGAAAACAGATAGAAAATCAGCTGGGGATTTTGGCTGGAATGAGAAAAACACTGACATTTCTGATTAGGACATTAAAAACATTTTAGACTAGTACCTGTAAATACTTAAATTACATTACGCCCCCGTCTAAAACATCTGATCTCCAAATAAATCTTTAAATGCCACTGAATCATTTTACCATATGTAGAAACCTCATTACTTCATAGGAAAACTGTGCGATGATGGAAAAGATAACATCTGAATTTGGCAACAACACTTTGTACCATGCCGTAAGTTACTGTTTGAAATATAATTTTCCGCTGTATTTGGATGGAAGCTGGTTTCATACTCCTTCATTCAAGTAAATACCACCCACATGAAGTTTGCTCATCCTTGCCTTGTTTGACATTTTTAAAATATACTAAGAAACTTGTCAGATAAATGTGCATGTTTTACCAGAAAACTATATAATGACAAAGGCAAGGGGAAGTTCACAGACAAGCCTGGGTTAACTTTTATACAAACAAGCATTTGTCTTTGGTTGTTTCACTGTATTTTCTTCTGTTATGGTTAAAGGGCATGACATGCATGCCGTAAGTGGATTTGATTCTAATCCATTCACATATAATACCCTAAGGTTTTCTTTTCTTTTCTTTTTTGCATTTTTTCATTGGAGATCTTTTAAACATTTTTGTTATGATTTTGAACTTTATCTTATCCCTACTTCAGTGGGAACAGTGCCGGTGCAAATTCTTATCAAGGCATCGTATTAACATACCACCCCATTCAAACCACTGTGCATAAACAAAGGTGAATTTGCCTGCTAAATGCCTTTAATCTGGGTATAAGAAAATTTATATATTTGTCCTTGTTTAAGTTTAATTATTTGTTTTGCAGCAATTTCTTTTTATTTGAGAAACACATGAGGCCATTATATTGTTAAATTACCACCACATGACTGTTTAAGTGAACTGAAAATTGTATTAATTCTGCAGGTGTGAAAAATTTAATTAAATGTATCCATTTAGCAGACGCTTTTATCCAAAGCGACTTACAGTGCATTCAGGCTTACAGTTTTTGCCTAACATGTGCTCCCTGGGAATCGAACCCACAACCTTGCTCTGCTAATGCAATGCTCTACCACTTGAGCCACAGGAACATTAAAATAAATCAGTATAGATTACAGATTATCTACATCATCATGCAATTAACATTACGAGGTCATAAAGACTGTATTAATCATACAAGAATTGGAAAAATACTATACAAATTGTATGAATGACTGTGGTCAACCAATCAATGTCTCTCCATGACAACATATGATAAAAAATAAAATAAAAATAAAAATCATTTCAAGCTCACTTTATCTTTGAAGATTGCAAAATTAATATTATTTTCAAGCACTCAATCCCTTTTATGCAACTATATAATCAGTGGAAGGCCCTGTGACTGGCATTTTTTATTAGTTAACATCCTCTTCAATTATTGTCAGGTTGTTCTATGAGTTTTAGATTGGGTGCTGCCTTTCATGACCCTTATTAATGCAATCATCATTAACACAACCCAGTATCATAATTAAAAAGATAATGTTTTATTTATTTTTTTTATTTATTTATTTGGTGTGTGTGTGTGTGTGTGTGTGTGTGTATGTCCTTACAAAATAATTTTTTAGTGACAATCACAAAAGCTATTGACCACTGTCAACAGAAACATCAGTAAACTTAAGTTATTGGAAACGTGATTCATGTGTAGTGCACTTATGAAAATCAACATGTTTGCAACCCATTTAAAGGTTTTCATCTGGCAATGAGACATATTTACAAGTAAAACAGCATATTCATCAAGAAAAAAAGGAGTAGTGTGCTATACTGTTTCTTATTCACCGTATATTTCTACAATGTCATCATACTGGCTAATATTAGTTTTTGTCGTTGATGTTAATTTATCAATATCACTTGTTGTTGTATATTTAATTGTCCATGGTTGTTTCCCCTATTCTTGATGTTTAGATTACCTTTTGTTGACATCTAACATACACTGTTAAATGTCATTTTTAGCAAATCTTAAAGGCTTAGTTCACCCAAAAGTGAAAATTCTGTTTGTTTTTTTTGTCTGATATTTTTGATGACATCAGAGAGCTTTCTGACTTTTCATTGACACATTCAAGGCCCAGAAAGGTGATTTCTGACAAACACTTTTGACCATAGTGTTGGACAGAGTCCCAAAACACACTTGCTTCTAATCAGCAGTAAGGGGCGTGTCTAATAATGATGGGCAGAAGAGAGCACTCAGTGAGTGCACAAGACAGAAATTAGCAGATCAACTATAGATAGTGAGAGATGGCCAGGAGATGTCAGATAAAAAAAATTCTGAAGAACAAAACATTTAAAAAAAAGGTTATGATCAACTATAATCAAAAACTCAAGGAGCGGGAAGGCCTGGAATCAGACGCTGAGGTTGCTTTGTTTCTTCTTGATTGGTGAGTTACATTGATTTTGCTTTCCCACACAAAATTTTTCTTATTTGGCTTTTTGCTTGAATATGCTGTGGCCAGCATTTGTGTTTTAAATGTTATATATCTTTTATTGCCTAAACGTTAGAGCTGTTAACACTTACTGGTATCAGTATTTTTATATCATTGCAACCCTATATTGTTGTATCATGCACAATATGACCATGAACATGTGTAAAGAAAGTAAATAAGTTTGATTATGTTTTCATGTTGAGTTTAAAAAGAACACAAAAGCAGGCCCTAAGGGCTAGATTTTTTTAAGCCTTCCATGAACAAAATGTTGCTACTATTAATGCTGGAATCCATGTAGTTCAGGGGGTTAGAAGAAAACCTTAAGGTGAACCTCTTTTCAAAGCGAACCACAAACTGTTCCTTTCTAGTGATGCAATACTGATAAATGGATGTGTTTTCTTTGAAACTGTTGTGTTAAGGGGAATGGACACTTGGTTATCTTGATCAAAGCCCTGAGGTCATGTGCTCTGGCCCGCGTCTGGATTCACGAGTGATGGCAATTCTGTGTGCCATGACACATCTTTGACATTTAATTTCACCCATCAGATAATAGCATAGAGTAAGATGGTAGCTCATTTGTGTCACTATGGCATAAATCTGTGGGCTTTATAGGATGAAAACAAAGGTTTCGGCCACTGAAACAATGAACAATTGAGCTAAATATGGCTCTGGATTCTAAATTGTTTGATTTGTCTGCTCTGCATATTCCTAAAAAGATCTGTAGACCAATTTCAATGGCTTTCTGTGTTTTTTTAGTCTACCAGACCCAAACATTTGGCACAGCTGTTGGTCTGTCACTACGTTTTCAAAGTCTTTAAAATCATTTATGTGAAATAGGAGTCAAGCCACACATCACACTTTAGTACTCTCAATAAACTCATGTCATTCAGAAAATTATCACACTCAGAAATGCAAATGCCATGAGAGGGTAACACAGAAAACTGAAATCTGGATAACACACCTATATATTGAGCAGAAATCAGATTCTACTGGTGAACTTAATAATTAACAAGGTACTGTAATTGACATGTTTATTGGGTTGCAACGGCTTCCTAAACCTAGATTAAAGCAATAGTTAATCCACAAATTAACATTTCTGTTGTCGTTTACTCATTTTAAACCATTATGACTTTCTTCTGTGAACTACTTTTACAGTGCTTTTTTGTCATTATTTTGACAGTCTGCTTTCACTTTCATTTCAATGAAAAATAAATGTAAAAATAAAAAGGAAGATACTGTTTATCTGTGAATTTTTATAATTACGTTTATCCAGACAGAACCGAGTCTTCAAACACCTGATACTATCCATAAAAAACAATATGCACTTTGAAAGTGGTGATGCGGAGGGAGGCACACCACCGTGGCTTTTCATCATTGTTCAGCATCTCTGTCCATGAAAAGCTCTAAAATGACAGAGGGTGCATAAGGCCAGCCTCATGTTGACGGAGCCAACAAAAAAACAGACAAAGCTGTACACTGACTGTGTCAAACCTGGCTTAATGCACTATCCCTGAGGAGGACTCACTTATAAAGAGCAGATTAAAGAGGATTAGGTGCTTTTTTGTTTGCATTTAATTCGTGACGTCATGTGCTAATTAGCATATTTATGACGTAAATGCGTCATATTATATTGCCTCCCTATTCTCACATACTGCATTTAATTCAGCCATTTAATTCAATTCTCAATAAAACTGTTTTTATTACTATATTTTAATGTTCCTGTTGTCAGACAACAGAATGAATATTATAATGACTGAAACGCGGTCCATGAAGACTACATAACCAGCTCTCAAACATTGATCTGCACTAATGAAATCAAATACACATACGATAAAGTCAGTGGTTGTGCTGTGACTGATGTCGGCTATACTTGCTTGTAAAATATGGCGTGCGGCCCGGTCCAAAAATAAGGCTACTGACTTGTCGCGGGAATTCACCGTACAGTTGCCAGTAGCCACTGAGTTTACCACTGACAGACCGGCGGTGCATCAGTATACAGTACAGTACATTATTCAGTAGCCTTATTTTTGGACCGGGCCGCACGTCATACGTGTGGACTCTGCATCGTCACCAGCAACTGATCCAATGAAATGAATGAATACTGAATACTGTTGCTGAAAGCGTCTGATATCACGCACTTGGATTGGCTGGCAAAGTCCAACTGCGTCCTGTAATACACGGCTGGGTTGCATTAAGAGGTGGTTAAGCCGAGCGTCTCTCACAGATGACAAGGGCGTTGGAAATGTCAAATAGACTTCTCTTGAAAGATAAATAATGGAAAACGTTGACCTCCTATGTTAGGTGCAGGCAATCCTAATTATAGAGCAAACGTAAGTCGTTGCTGGAAACGCCTGTTACGTGTAGTCAGTGATGAGGTGAATTTATGACTGGCAAAGCCCTGAGCGTGTAATAACATCGCGGATGGTTTTACATTGAAGTTGGTTGAAAGCCATGTGCATGTCATCTATACATAAAAGGGTGCTATATGCGTGGGCAAAAAACGCAGAAGGACGTGACAAAACGGCCTTATATGACGCCCTGAGATGAGAACGGGTTGAGCAGTCCTTAAAGGGTTAGTTTAAAATTATGTAATTAATAACTTACCCTCATGTTGTTCCAAACCCGTAAGACCTCCGTTTATTTTTGGAACACAGATTAAGATATTTTAGATTTAGTCCGAGAGCTCTTAGTCCCTCCATTGAAACTGTGTGAACAGTATACTGTCCATGTCCAGAAAGGTAAGAAAAACATCATCAAAGTAGTCCATGTGACATCAGAGGGTCAGTTTGTCATGAGTCAGGTTTTTCTTCCGTTTTCGCTCTCGCACGCTCTCACTCATTTACACACACACACACACACACACACACACCTTATTAGCTTATTATATTACTCTTTGTCTGTCCCGCTGACCTCTCTCTCTTCATGCACCTGTTTGTCATTGCAATCAGCGCTCGCGCTGATTTGCTATGACACCTGTTTCTACTTTGCCCTAAGTGTTCACCCTTTATCTGGTGTTTGCTCGGGTAGATTCTTGGTTGGATTATTGTTACATGTCATGCGTTTTGTCAGCAGTTACATCCTGTCTGTATTGAGAGGTACTCACCTATTCTTGTCTTGTCTGCCTGGAACAGTCTAGCCCCTAAGTTTTTGCTGTATTCTGCTGCTGTTGCTGCTGATTGTAGACCAATGTGGTTCTCTCACCCTGCCTGAGTTATCTACTCCTGAGCTTCGAGTCTGCTACAAGGGAGTCCTGTTCTGTTACTCATCGAGACAGGAGTCTTTCCGTTTGTTCAAGTTTCTATTTACCAGTTCTGTGTGCTGAAAGGACGGACTGCCTTTGTTATATATTTTTTCATTAAAGACTGTTATTCCTGTTATCTCTGCATTTGGATCTTTCATTTACCAGCGTGACAGAATAATCCAACCAACATGGATCCAGCAGACGAGAGGCCTGTCCGGTCGGCGATCGAGATCCAGGGAGCTATGCTTGGCAAACATGAGCAGGAGTTGGCCGCCGCTCATCAGGCTGTTAAGAGTCTTTCAGCTCAGGTGGCTGATCTATCTGCCCGTTTACTTCACCTGCATCAGGAATCTGCCATGTCTCACAATCGTCAGCTGCCCTCTGAGCCACGAGTCAACAATCCCTCCTGTTATGCGGGTGAGCCTACGGAGTGCAGAGCTTTTCTCATCCAATGTGAAGTTGTCTTTTCCCTTCAGCCCCAGACGTATGCAGAGGATCGGGCCCGCATCGCTTATGTTCTCTCTCTCCTCACGGGACGAGCACGCGAGTGGGGTACGTCAGTTTGGGAAGCGCAATCTGCATGCTGCAGCAAGTACACTCTTTTCAAGGATGAGATGATCAAGGTCTTTGATAGATCCGTCTTCGGCAGCGAGGCATCACGTCTACTTGCTGTGCTACGTCAAGGCAGAGGATCTGTTGCAGATTTCGCGATAGAGTTCCGGACTCTGGCTACTACAAGTGAGTGGAATGATCCTGCACTAACTGCTCGCTTTCTTGAAGGGTTGAATGTAGACCTTAAGGAGGAGATCTACGCGCGGGGGTCGCCAACTCAGCTCGATCAACTTATCGACCTGGCCATCCGCCTTGACAAGTGTTTCGAGCAGAGGCGTCGAGTTCGTTCTCCACTTTTCACATCCTGTGATAACTTTCCTTCTGCTACTGCTTCTGTTCAGAACCAACCTGATGCTGTATCCATGCAGCTGGGGGCCGTACGCATCTCCCCGGAGGAAAGACAGCGGCGAATTATTAACCGTCTCTGCCTTTACTGTGGTACGGCGGGCCATTTCGCTTCATCCTGCAGTTTAAAAGCCAAAGCTCGCCAGTAGACGGAGGAGTACTGGTGAGCGCTTCTGTCATCTCCTCATCACCAAGGTCTCGAACCACTATATCCGCTGTTCTCCGTTGGGCTGGTTTTTCTGTTACCGGTCTTGCCCTCGTCGACTCGGGTGCGGAGGGCAATTTTATCGATGAGATGTGGGCTCGTGAGAACAAGATTCCCTTAGTTGATTTGACTGATGTCGCCACTGTCTTTGCCCTGGATGGCAGAGAGCTTTCTTCTGTTCGTCGTGTCACCAGTCCGGTTAGTCTCACTGTTTCCGGCAATCATCATGAGACAGTCTCATTTTATGTTTTTCAGTCTCCCTTTACCCCCATTGTTTTAGGACATCCCTGGCTTATCCAACATAATCCTCACATTGATTGGGTTAAGGGGTCTATTCATTCATGGAGTTTAGCTTGTCATGTAAATTGTCTGGTTTCCGCTGTTTCTCCCGTGTCTTCTGTTCCTCTTTTCCAGGAGGAGCCTGATGATTTGTCTGGTGTCCCGGAGGAGTACCATGATCTGCGGGCGGTTTTCAGTCGTTCCCGGGCGGTATCCTTACCGCCTCACCGTCCGTATGACTGCTCTATCGAGCTCCTTCCTGGCACCACGCCCCCTCGCGGTAGACTGTACTCTCTTTCGGCGCCCGAACGAGAGGCTCTGGAAGGATATCTTACAGAATCTCTCGATGCGGGGATCATTACTCCTTCTTCGTCTCCCGCCGGCGCTGGGTTTTTCTTTGTAAAGAAGAAGGATGGTTCTTTGCGTCCTTGTATCGATTATCGAGGGCTGAACGACATAACAGTCAAGAACCGTTATCCTTTGCCTCTTATGTCGTCGGCTTTTGAGATCCTACAGGGCGCAAGGGTTTTTACAAAATTAGACTTGCGCAACGCCTACCATTTAGTGCGTATCAAGGAGGGAGACGAGTGGAAGACCGCGTTCAACACTCCTGTCGGTCACTTTGAGTACCGGGTTCTACCTTTCGGTTTGGTCAACGCTCCCGCTGTATTTCAAGCATTAGTAAACGATGTCTTAAGAGACATGCTTAACGTTTTCGTGTTCGTTTACTTGGATGACATCTTAATTTTTTCACCCTCTCTCCAGGTACATGTTCAACACGTTCGCCGTGTCCTGCAGCGCTTATTAGAGAATCGCCTATTCGTCAAGGCTGAGAAATGCGTTTTTCATGCCCAATCGGTTACTTTTCTCGGTTCGGTCGTTTCAGCGGAGGGGATTAGTATGGACCCTGACAAGGTTCGAGCAGTTCTTGATTGGGCTGTTCCCGATTCTCGAGTCGCACTCCAGCGATTTCTGGGGTTTGCGAATTTTTACCGGCGCTTTATTCGTAACTTTAGCCAGGTTGCCGCCCCTCTTACCGCTCTCACTTCGTCCAAGTCCAAATTTGCTTGGTCTGAGACTGCTCAGGATGCGTTTGACCGTCTTAAGATGCTTTTTACGTCTGCGCCCATCCTGATCACTCCTGATCCAGAACGTCAGTTTATTGTTGAGGTCGATGCCTCCGAAATTGGGATAGGAGCTGTCTTGTCGCAACGCTCCTCCCAGGATGACAAGGTTCATCCTTGCGCATTTTACTCCCACCGTCTTTCGCCCGCGGAGCGCAACTATGACGTGGGTAATCGAGAACTCTTGGCTATCCGTCTGGCGCTAGGTGAGTGGCGACACTGGCTTGAGGGAGCCAGTGTACCATTCATTGTTTGGACGGATCACCGCAACCTGGAGTACATTCGCTCTGCTAAACGTCTTAACGCTCGTCAGGCCCGCTGGGCATTATTTTTTGATCGCTTTGATTTTTCCATTTCATTTAGACCCGGTTCTAAGAACCTCAAGCCTGACGCCCTTTCTCGGCAGTTTGACTCATCAGAGGGTGCCTCGACCGATGAGAGGATTTTACCTCAGCACTGTGTGGTCGGGGCAGCCGTCTGGGGAGTGGAACAAGCGGTCAGGCGTGCTCTTTCTCACACTGCAAGACCGCCCCGCGCTCCTGAGGGAACTTTGTTTGTACCCGAGGCTGCTCGTTCGACGGTTCTTCGCTGGGGTCATTCTTCTAAATTAGTCGCGCATCCCGGAGTTAGAGGTACTTTAGCGGCCATCCGCCAGAGATTTTGGTGGCCCACTCGTGAGCGCGATATTCGTCGTTTTGTTGCTTCTTGTTCTATCTGCGCTCAGACTAAGTCTAGTAATAATCCTCCGGCGGGTCTTCTCAGACCTCTTCCCGTTCCTTCGCGTCCCTGGTCGCATATTGCGTTGGATTTTGTTACCGGGCTTCCCCCTTCGTCTGGCAATACGGTCATTCTCACCGTCGTGGACCGTTTTTCTAAGGCTGCGCATTTTATTCCGCTCCCTAAATTACCGTCGGCTCAGGAGACCGCACAGAT
The DNA here is from genome assembly GCF_963082965.1 of Carassius carassius. Lineage (NCBI taxonomy): Eukaryota > Metazoa > Chordata > Actinopteri > Cypriniformes > Cyprinidae > Carassius > Carassius carassius. The sequence goes on from NC_081779.1 coordinate 12,503,826, forward strand.
TATGGTGGATCACGTTTTCAAGATCCATGGTCTTCCTTCGGACATTGTGTCTGACAGAGGTCCGCAATTTACTTCTCTGTTCTGGAGGGAGTTCTGTCGCCAGATAGGGGCTTCCCCCAGTCTGTCGTCAGGATTCCATCCACAGACCAATGGGCAAGCCGAGAGGACCAATCAGATTCTTGGTCGCATGCTGCGTAGTCTTACCTCTCAGAATCCCGCGTCTTGGTGCGAGCAGTTACCATGGGCCGAATATGCTCATAATTCTCTCCCATCGTCCGCCACTGGGTTATCCCCGTTTGAGGGTTGCCTTGGCTTCCAACCGCCTGTTTTCTCCGCCCAGGAGTCTCAGGCCTCGGTTCCGTCCGTCGAGGCTTTTATTCAGAGATGTAAGCGTACCTGGAGGAGGGTGAGATCTGCCTTATGTCAGACTAGGGAACGTACTCGTCGTGCCGCTAATCGCCGCAGGGTGAGATCTCCCAGATATTTTTGCGGTCAGAGGGTGTGGTTATCCACCCGCAATTTGCCTATTCAGGAGACGTCTCGCAAGCTCATGCCTCGTTTTATTGGACCCTTTTCTATTGTTAAGGTCATCAGTCCAGTCGCTGTAAAGCTAAGACTGTCTGGTCAGATGCGCCGTGTTCATCCGGTTTTTCACGTGTCTTGCATTAAACCCGTTATTCGTGCGCCCGCACGTCCCTCCGTTCCCCCTCCTCCTATTGACGAGGGGGCCTCCATTTACAGAGTTCGAAGGCTACTCGACGTTCGTCCCCGGGGGCGTGGTCACCAGTTTTTGGTGGACTGGGAGGGGTATGGTCCTGAGGAGAGGCGGTGGATTCCAGCCCGGGATGTCCTGGACCGCTCGCTGATTGACGACTTCTACCGGTCCCGTCAGGCTCCTTCCTCGAGCGCCTAGTGGCGCTCGTTGAGGGAGGGGTACTGTCATGAGTCAGGTTTTTCTTCCGTTTTCGCTCTCGCACGCTCTCACTCATTTACACACACACACACACACACACACACACCTTATTAGCTTATTATATTACTCTTTGTCTGTCCCGCTGACCTCTCTCTCTTCATGCACCTGTTTGTCATTGCAATCAGCGCTCGCGCTGATTTGCTATGACACCTGTTTCTACTTTGCCCTAAGTGTTCACCCTTTATCTGGTGTTTGCTCGGGTAGATTCTTGGTTGGATTATTGTTACATGTCATGCGTTTTGTCAGCAGTTACATCCTGTCTGTATTGAGAGGTACTCACCTATTCTTGTCTTGTCTGCCTGGAACAGTCTAGCCCCTAAGTTTTTGCTGTATTCTGCTGCTGTTGCTGCTGATTGTAGACCAATGTGGTTCTCTCACCCTGCCTGAGTTATCTACTCCTGAGCTTCGAGTCTGCTACAAGGGAGTCCTGTTGTGTTACTCATCGAGACAGGAGTCTTTCCGTTTGTTCAAGTTTCTATTTACCAGTTCTGTGTGCTGAAAGGACGGACTGCCTTTGTTATATATTTTTTCATTAAAGACTGTTATTCCTGTTATCTCTGCATTTGGATCTTTCATTTACCAGCGTGACACAGTTAGAATTTTTTGAAGCATCGAAAATACATTTTGGTCCAAAAACAGCAAAAACTACGACTTTATTCAGCATTGTCTTCTCTTCCGTGTCTGTTATAAGACAGTTCAAAACAAAGCAGTTTGTCATATCCGTTTCACGAACGAATCATTCGATGTAACCGGATCTTTTTGAAACAGTTCACCAAATCGAACTGAATCACTTTAAACGGTTCACGTCTCCAATAAGCATTAATCCACAAATTACTTAAGCTGTTAACTTTTTTAATGTGGCTGACACATCCTCTGAGTTCAAACAAACCAATATCCCGGAGTAATTCATTTACTCAAACAGTACACTGACTGAACTGCTGTGAAGAGAGAACTGAAGATGAACACTGAGCCGAGCCAGATAATGACTACTCTTTTTTACACACATCTCCTTTACTTGCCCTGCTCCAAGCAGCAGGTCATTTAAAACCTTGGAAAAATATAAAAAAAATAAAATAAAATAAAAACATATATATATATATATATATATATATATATATATATATATATATATATATATATATATATATATATATATATATATATATATATATATATATATATATATATATATATATATATATATATATATATATATATATATATATATATATATATATTTTTTTTTTTTTTTTTTTTTTTTTTTTTTTTTTTTTCCATACCCACTGAGAAAGTTAGGCTGAGACATTTTCTTCCTGATTTTTTTAGCCAGAAACTTTTTAACTTGACTCCAGGAAGACTAGTCAAAATGCACCTGTGTTCCACCAAGAAAACAACCCATTTCCTGTTCCTGTTTAATGTAAGTTAACTCTTAGCTCCCTACTTGCCATTACTCCTGGAGACTAGTTTCCATCTAGTTTGTTATTGACATGCATCAGATTGGAAAATAAGGCAGTTTATTTATTTATTGCTTACACACAGATGCTGAGACCTACATAATTTCAGTTTTTTTGTGCTAATCTCTTTGATTTGACATATACGCCCTGTGGTGACAAAACAAAATCTTAAAATGTTCAACTCCAATCAAGAAGCACTTACTGCAAACTGAATGCACTATACAGTTTCTAGAACAATTCTTTCATATCGCAGTGCACTTCCTTAAGTTGCAACACACAGAGAATAGTGTAAAATTCTCAAATTATTCACCCAAACTCAGTCTGACAGTCTTAAAGTCAAGTGTTAACCTTACATGACCAGAGAAGGAACAAAAAAGAGCATTTTAGAATTGTTGGGGTTTGATGTTAATTTTTTCCCCTCCCTGTGCGCACACCACAAAGATTATCCCTTTGAAATATTTTTGACCAAGTTTCCTTCACAGTTGAGGTCAGAGATCGTCTCTCTATACAGAGTCAATCTCCTATTCCTTTTCAAATGCACTGCGTAAATCCCTGACCCATATCTCATTCCCTTTCACTCGCTACACACGTCTGTAGTAGTAAAATAAATGAATATGAGTGCACATGAAAATTAATCGGGAAATAAATGATCAAATAGTAATTTCATGAAAGAATGGAGAATAAGTGTTTTGAATTGAAAGATGATTGAGCTTGAATTTTGATTATTTATTTTATGTAACATGGCACAACAAAAGTTTTTATATAAGCAATTGAAATGCAGTACAGTAATTATTACTGCATTTATAGTGCTAGTAATCGTTTATAGTCAATGTTTTTGTATCCTATCAACAACAAAAAAAATGGAATATATATATATATATATATATATATATATATATATATATATATATATATATATATATATATATATATATATATATATATATATATATATATATATGACAAACTTTTCTTGCTTCTAAGTTTCGTCTTCTTTTTGCTGTGTATTAGTATTTTTTAACATCATTTGGGTATAACAGACCATTCCAGATGCTCAAAGTTTTCACAGAATATAAGATTACGTAGGTCTCTAAAACATAATTATGTATGTGGCACTAACTTCATCTCTGGACTTATTTAATTTTCAGGCTCTGATTAAGACGGATGACTAACAACGGTCTTTAATCAATATCTTTCAAGAATATGTGATAACAGTTCTATGGTTCATTGTCTTTTCCTGAATAAATGACCGTTGGGGTTCTTTACCTTCAGACATCAAGTGAAGCCTCATTGGCTGGCTGTGCTGGATATGAAAATAAATTAAAATCTGTAAATAATCCATCAGGTTTTTTTTTTTTTTGATTTTTTTTTTTTTTTAACTGGTGCAACACAATATAGTGTACAAATAATGAGAAATCATAATGCTATGACTTTGCTAAATTATATATTCTGTATAATGTCTCAGCTCTCATTTATTGTACTACTATTAGACATGGCATGATAATTAAGGATGCAGAATTTTACGATTGTAATTTGCATTTAAGGAACTAGAAACTACTGAATTATGTGTGTCTGTGTGTGTGTGTGTATATATGCTCCAAGTATAATAAAAAGTATAATAAAGTCTTTACTATCACTTTTTATCAATTTAACACATCCTTGTTGAATAAAAGCACCAATTTAAACCTCACATTTTTGAATGGTAGTGTACATTGTTAGGAAAGAAAATCACTATTTTGAATAAATGCTGTTCTTTTGAACTTTTAATTCATCAAAGAATCCTGAAAAAAAAAATAATGTTCCAAAAACAACAACAACAAAACAATAAGCAGCACAAATGTTTCCAACATGCAATGCTGGATTTTCAGTCTTCAGCATCATGTTATCCTTGTAATTTTAATATATATATATATATATATATATATATATATATATATATATATATATATATATATATATATATATATATATATATATATATATATATACAGAGCAAAAGTTTGGAAACATTTCTATTTTTAATGTTTTTGAACGAAGTTTCTTCTGCTCATCAAGCCTGCATTTATTTGATCAAAAATACAGAAAAAAATGTAATATTGTGATATATTATTACAATTTTAAAAAATGTTTTTAAATGTATTATACTTTAAATTATCATTTATTTCTGTGATGCAAAGCTGAATTTTTAGGATCATTATCACTTGATCCTTTAGAAATCATTCTAATATGATGATTCATTATCAAAGTTGGAAACAGTTCTGCTGCTTAATATTTTTTCAGAACATGTGATACTTTTTTAAGATACATTGATGAATAAAAAGAAAAAAAAAAAAAAAAAAAAAAAAAGAAGCTATGTTTTTAAAATATAAATATTTTGTAATAACAATATACACTACTGGTCAGTAATTTGGGGTCAGGAATTTTTTTTCTTTCTTTTTTTTTTAAATAATATTCAATACTTTTATTCAGCAAGGATGTGTTCAATTGATAAAAAGTGATATATATATATATATATATTTTAATAAATGCAGTTCTTTTTAACCTTTTATTCATCAAATATATTAGACAGCAGAACTGTGTCCAACACTCATAATAAATCAGAATATTAGAATGATTTCTAAATGATCTTGTGATAGACTGGATGTTACATGTGACACTGAAGGCTGGAGTAATGATGCTGAAAATTCAGCTTTGCATCACAGGAATAAATAATTTTTTTTTAAGTATATTCAAATAGAAAACTATTATTTTAAGTTGTAATAATATTTCACAATATTACTGTTTTTTCTGTAATTTTGATCAAATAAATGCAGACTTGATGAGCAGAAGAAAAAACATTAAAAATAGTAATGTTTCCAAACTTTTGGTCTGTACTATATATATATATATATATATATATATATATATATATATATATATATATATATATATATATATATAGCATTTTTGATCAAATGGAGCCTTGATGAGCATAAAAAAAGGATTTATCAGGATTTAAGGATTTAAAAAATACCTTATCACAACTTATCTTACTTATCACGACCCTTTTGAATATATGAAACTTTAATTGAGAGTATGTTATAGAATAATATGTTATAGAATACTATTGTTGTTAGTTGTAGTAGTAGCATTTTTTTTACCATTCTATTTAATTATATGACTTTTTGTCAGTACAATTAATATATATATATATATATATATATATATATATATATATATATATATATATATATATATATATATATATATTCAGTCTCCTGTGGAATATGGTAAAATAAATTCCAACTCATGAACTGACTGGAGGCAAGTTGATTGATTTTATTTTGAATTTACCCCAACCCTGGTAACCTTTGATCCATGTTCAGTCCCTTTGTTTAGACCTCAAAAGTTAGAAAGGGCATGCACCAGAGTATCCTTGATCCACATAAAATGAGATCTACAACATGTGTTAAAGCTGGCCTAGGATGTGCTACGTGCTGTGTGACCTGAATTGCACTTAACACTTCGATTGATTAAATCCTGGAAGCTGCTGAAACTCCACTGTGGAACGGAAGGTGCTCTTTCAATCAGCCAGTGAATTTCGTCATGCTTTGTGTATTGAGCCTCAGCCACAAGAGACACACATGAATAGAATTACTAAGGCACCTGGGAAAAGTTTGTGACAGAAAGTGGAGAGAACCGAATTCTCTCTGATCACCATGTCAAGTTTGATTCCTTCATTAAAAGCACTGAGAAATAATAGTCATAGAGGCAAGTTAAAAAACGTTTTTGGAGCCATGAGGCCTGTCATGTGTTTTGGCACTCCCTGTAAACAATAGCTGGTCTTTGCTGGAGAGTTTTTGAAGTCACAGCTTTCTTTCTCGCTGCTCAAAATGGTGTCTAAATTAGGTTACAGATATGAAACTAAACTGTTTGGTTTGATCTTCATTTCACCTTAATTAAAGTGGGTTTTGGTTCTTTGCTGCCCTAGTGATAAGAGGATGAGAACGCTGTGACTCCACTCATTTCCCTGCAGCACTTTGTGGAGGCCAGACCTGGATTAGAGGTGGATGATAATTAGACAGTAAGATGACAGTTTTAGATCAAGGGGCAATTGCTAATAATGATACTGGCTGCATAAATGCAAGACAACTGGTGTAGACATCAACAGAGAAATCTCTAAACAAGGAGATTGAGCTAAAATGCCTTGTTAATTGAGATGGCAGAGTTACATATCATGTCACAATGGCATGACAATCATGGTCAAATTGAATTTGAACTTCCAGAGGTGTTTTACACATATTTTGAATTATGCATAATGCCTACTGTAATTGAGCATTTTGTTACAATTATGCAAATGCACTGGTGATTTTCTGTTTTTATATTTAGATTTTTATTTTCGTACAGTGTGCGTTTTTTCCACAAAAACCGCTATTTGTGCATTCAAGTCATGTTGGAAAGATCATATTTACATGTTTAATGCACATGAACACTGCCACAAAGTCATAATTATGAGTGGGAATTTCTGGATTTTCTTTAAGCATAAGTGTTCAAGTAGGAAGCATGTAATTTAGAAAACATGGTGGACACAGTGGAAGCAGTATTTGTATTAATGGAAAATTTGTGGTAATTAATATATATATATATATATATATATATATATATATATATATATATATATATATATATGCATTAACAAAATGCAATAGTATTTTAAAGTTACAATACTATATATGTAAGGTAAATATGAATTTTCCAAACCGGTGATTCCCATCCAATTGCATAGACTGATAGACTACAACTGTTTGAGTTCAAAATCTTTGTTTCTGTTCTACTGAAAAAAACAAAGTCACCTGTATATCTTAGATGTCCTGAGGGTAAGCAGATAAACATAACATTTTCATTTTTGGGTATACTTTCCCTTTAACTGAGTAAAAAAAAAATCTTACTGTATTTTTGTAGAAAATGCACACTGCCATCTTGCCTCAACCAAAGTTATTTGAATGCACATGACATCATAATTACTACTTCCTAATCTGTAAATATTTGAATTCTCTGTATTTGTATAGCATACAATCAATAATAATGCAATAATAATAATAATAAAAACTACCAAAATGTCCCTGAAATGCCTATCCAGTTGAGCTGTCATATGGAAAGAAGGGCATTATTTGTGGCATATATGTTCCTTTGTCCTTCTTAAACTCCAAAGATTTAATAAGGATTTTTTTTCTGAATTGTAGGTATAGTGTCACCAATTTTATAGTCTATGTAAATGATGCTCCAACAAAATCTGTTCTAACACCCAAAATATATATTTTTTAGAAATCTTCAGGCTTATGGTTTTGTTCTGCCAGCAGATCTTGCCTCTGCATCTATCCATCTATCTATGTTTGATTGACAGCTGTTGCCCTCACAGGTCTTCTCCTACCAGCAACAGGAGATAACTGTACTTGTAACACACCTTGCAGAAAAAATGAGTATGTGTGAGACATCTTGTTGTACTATTATTTTGATCTATATTAAGACACACTTGGGCTATCTCCTCTCTAACTCCATTTCTCACTTTTCCTTTGTGACCATACTCACAGTTTCTTTGTCTTTCTCAGTTTACTGTATCTTAAAGGCATAGTTCACCCCAAAAAATTATCACTTACAGTGTATATATAAAATAACAAATTATTTGGTGCTTTCAGTGTCATTGTAGTATATTAGTCTTTGTAACATTTTTTTTAATGAATTAACCTATAGGAATTATATTAAAGTAAGTTTTATATGTAATTCTATGAAAAATAGTTTTTTTTTTTTTTACAAAATTATATATTTTGTAATTAAATTATATTTGAATTCCAACCAATGATCACAAGTCTGCAGATGTTTGCACAGTTAACATTACTTTGAAAAAATAAAAACACACATTACTTGTTACATGCTTGTCTCATTATAAAAATTCTGCTACAGCATCAAGCAGAAAACAAGACAGAACAAACAGACATACTTACTGATATGCAGTAAAATGATGACAACCTCCTTGCATCATTTCCGAGGAGCTCTTCCGAACTACAACATTATTAATGTGCAGCACTTCCTCGTTTTTCAGTAAATGTGGAGACTTGTGAATGCACATTATTTATTTCTGTATAATTAACAGTCTGGTGTATAATAATGTGCAAATGCATTGCTGTGTGCCTAGACTAATAATATACACTTCAGCCAACATCACTTGTGATAACAGTGCCCTCTAATTGGGTCCATTTCTAAACAGTACAGGAAGGTTTGTCAGTCAATTTTACAACAGTTCACAAATGACTTACTATTATAAACTGCCGCCTCAGATTTCTGAGGTAAAAATAAAAATATATTTTTGAAAATTAAGTTGCATTGTTAAGTAAAAAATAAAAAAAAGTACATGCTTAAAATGAGTCAAACTATTTGCAGATAATTTGCGTTAAATTCTATCATTTCAGTAAATAAGTAGATGTGTGGATGTGATGTTTTAGATTGCAAAAGATCAAATTCTCTGAGCACATGTCTTTGAATGCATCTATATTTTATTATGCTTTTGAATATATGATTTACCATATGAAAACCACCATGTGGTTACCTATGTAGGTCAAAAAACACTCATGTAGCTCTTTTGAAGTCTATGTCTGCTTTAGCCCATGAAACATTACATGCTTTTTACACTTAGACAGCGAGACAATATGAAGCATGTCCTTTTCCATCAACAAATATGTGCACACAGTCAATGGAAAGCAGGGTTCAAATAGAATATCACCATGTATGTAGGAAGAAGTAACAGGGTTACAGGAATACTGCACTGTTACATTATCATTATCACCATCACAGTTGGATGTTGACGTGTTGCCATTACCCCTTAGCACCAGGATGTCTGGCATTGAATGGGCCACAATCTGATGACCTGTGAGTGTTAGTGACAACAGGTCAAAGGTTGTCTGAATGGGTTCAGTACAAAATAGTCTCAATTGACAGCATTTGTGGCATAATGTTGATCACCACTAAAATAAAATAAAATAGCCTCTTGTTTATTCTATTTAAAACAAATCGAGCATCGCGTTAGTTCAGTCAGGCCATGTTAGTCACGCTTGCATCAGCTGAAAGTCAGCTGTTCCTGACGTGTACCAATCCAGTCTTGACACCTATCACCTGCGGTCGATTTAAATTCCCATTATTCAGTGTCTCTTCCATCGCATTGCTGCTTGCAATTAACTGATCGCATCGCTGCTTGCAAATCAAACTGTTGCATCGGTTCTTACAAATCAAACTGTTGCAGTTTGTTTCAGAACATCTGAAATCCGCAAGATAAGTGAATGCTTTTTAATCCATATCGCTGTGTATGTTGCCTGGTGGTTAACATGGTTTTGCATCGGTTGCAGGAACGAATATTAAGCATATTAGCAGCAGCATTTATACATCTGTGTTCATACATCTGGAGCAATAAGCAGCTATAGCATGCAATCGCTCTCAGGACACGCTGATAAGGCCATGAGAACAGGGTTAAATGAGACCAGCATTCTCGTGTAAGCGTTTCAACGGGGGTTCGCTGTATTTAGCGGCGAAATATCAATGTCACTGGTGTTTATTTCTAAGGTTGATGTCACATTAACTGTGTGAGTGTTTCAGATACACGCAGTTTCAAAAGCAGGCATTTATCGCTCTATGGCTCTAGGGTTATAAGAACGTGACAAAAATAGCCACGTTTACATGTATTTTATTTCTTCATCCAGATTTAAAGATTCGGTGGACCACATGAGACGTTATCTATTCCGATGTGGTGTTTACATGTGCTTGTGCTTCGATTTTGGGACATAAGTGGCTTCGATGACATGCAAATTACCAGAGAGAAGAAAAAAAAACGGGGTTGCATTAATATTTTGAATAGCTGCTCGGATTTAAGTGTTTTACTTCCTGCTTATTATGACGTAAAAATCGTCATTTTGCGTCATAATAAGCAGGAAGTCAAAATTCATTGAAAAGTGTAGAGACTACAGACACTAGCTTATTATTATTCCAGGGGATGGGACCCACTCACCCTACAGGCCTATTACAGATCAGTGGGTGGGACTAAACTTACAGAAACGAAAATGAAAATCCGCCATCTTGTTTGGAAGCTATGTAGCTAAGCTAACAAGCGCTTATGGAGTCAGATTTACGAGAATGGCTAGAGGAACAACTCATGATACGGAAGAAGAGGATTTTCAAAGTCTGTTGCTCGAAACAGATGTTCGTGGCTATCTATACGAGCCACAATATAGCGCAGAGCAGCTGAGGCTGATGGGGGAACAGGAGGCGGCGGCTGCAGCCGAGGCCGGAGACCTGCCTGTCGCGTACGAGGAGCCCGGGCGTGCTCGAGCTGGTGCGGACTGGTGGTGCCTGTGCTCTCGTTTTGCGCCTACGGACACAGAGCTCGAGTCTGTCTGCTGCAAGAATTTGAAAGATGCCAATTTCTCCTCGAAGAAATGTCTGAGGCAGACAAGGACACGGATGTTTGCGTTGTGAACCATCCTAGTTTCGCCCCGCATATGGACAGAGGCGTCCTGGAGACATACTTCAGAATTCCGAAGGTAAACTGGAAACGCCAGCCGAAGCCTGCAGGGACTAATGGACGTCTAACTGTAAAATAAGTGTTTCAATTTTATTTATTATTCATTTCGTGAAATGTACACAATTTCTTCAAGCATTATTATCACGAAATGATTCCCGGTTAATAAGTTACGTAACGTCAACTGTAAACTGTTTGTGCAGTACCTTTTTTAATGCACAAAAAGCTTACTGTGGCATTGTTTATTACTGTGGCACGTAAATACCATACATCGCTAACTGTGTCCTCAATGTCTTGTAGACAATATCGCCTAACAGCCTAACAGCGGTGTTCTGGATTAGTGGGAGTGGCTTGTGGAGCTGTGCAAATGTGTTGCATTGTGGGAGTTGTGGTTTTACATACAAATGAGCCCTAAAGTTACTTTCTGTAATAACTCGGTCAAAAAGGCACCAAATTCGAAAGTTTTAATAAATTTCGACTACATATATGACCCACTTTCAATGAAGATCAATGTTCCCACGGGTGAAATGCTCCTTTAAGTATACCCACTTGTTTTGTTGCTTCGCAAAATCTGTAACTTACTATCATGAATCGTTCCCTTTAATGGTGTACCATACAGTTGTTTAACTAGTGATTCTTTGTTGTAATTGGTGCATTATCAGTTCTGTCATCTCACATTTCCCCGCCCATCATCTACTGAGTGCGCGTGTCCGCTGCAGTGAGAGAACTCCGCTCAAATGCCATCGAGAGCACCGGGACATTTCTGGTCCGGTTGAGTGAGAGCATCACGAGGGGGCTTATGAATGCAGATAGTGCTTGCAATGAGCTATCTTACAACATTTACAAATGGGTTTATGAATCTGTAATAATTCATACAATGAAAAGCAAATTTGGTCAAGTGTTTTTATTGAGCTATTCACTATCATAGGCTGAAGTCGTGGCCTAATGGTTAGAGAGTCGGACTCCCAATCGAAAGGTTGTGAGTTCGAGTCCCGGGCCGGCAGGAATTGTGGGTGGGGGGAGTGCATGTACAGTGCTCTCTCCACCCTCAATACCACGACTTAGGTGCCCTTGAGCAAGGCATCGAACCCCCAACTGCTCCCCGGGCGCTGCAGCATAAATGGCTGCCCACTGCTCCGGGTGTGTGCTCACCGTGTGTGTGTGTGTGCACCTTGGATGTGTTAAATGCAGAGCACAAATTCTGAGTATGGGTCACCATACTTGGCTGAATGTCACTTCACTTTTTGAATCCGAAAACTGAAAAATGCTGCCTTCGGAGGTCGCACAAGGCTTCAAGTAATTACGAAATCAATGTCAGCTTCATTTCCTGTCTCCTGAGATTACTTCATCTGGCCGGTTTTGAAGGCAGCATAGATGTATCCTTCACTGCCTTTTATATCCCACAATGCCGTGCGTTCCATTCTGTGACAGTTAAGCCAAAAAATAAAGATGGCGTCTGAAAGTTGCGGACGGTGGTCAGTTTGTGTTTAAATGTATGCTTCTGAATAACATTTTCCACTTATGTAATTTCTAGCGAGAAATTAATATAGCAGTAATGAAATATCCACTTAGTTATAACCAAAGCTCTCTATATTTTGCTGTAGATCATTAAACCATTACTCCGCCTCAGAAGCCTGTCTGAAATCTGTTTCATGAGGTGCCTTCAGGCAAAAACGCTGCCTGCAAAGTCATTTACTGTTTAGACCGCAAGCCAGCAAGTGGAATTTTATCATCTTTGTCCACTATTTCCCAGTCTCTACTGTAATTTCAGTTTCTACTAATCACTGAATGCACAGCGTTGCCGACATCATGTTCCCATTCTGATGACTGACTATTGATGTGATTACATGGGTACAAGTAATCAGTTTAACATATTTACATGGTAGGATTTTAATTTAGTTCGGCTATAGAAGGTTATCCTACCTCTCAACAGATTACCATTTCGGTTTAGGCATTTTTATTCTGACGGAGGTGTTTCTATGGAGCATTTTCATTCATACTGGACGCCATTCTAAGTTTCCGAAGGGTGCATGCTTCCCATGCCGGACTACCACCCTCCATTATGCAACCTACAGCATTAATGCATATTACATGTTCCTCATGCCGCAGCAAGGGGTCGTATGTATACACGTTTTCTTAAAGGGGGGCTACAATGGTGTTTCATAGATTCAGAGTTGTTCAGTGTTAAAGAGATGGATTTTCATGCTAAACATGGGCAATTCGGATGAGTGGAGAAATCTTATTTCTGAGTGGTACAAGTTTCGGTAGTTTTTTCGATGATGGATCTATGACGTAGACTATGGTGGAACTCCTTATGAGCATTTCTCTTGGAAAGCACGCCCATGCACATCTCGACCAGAGGAAAGCGAGACCTCACCCGTAAACACGCTTCATCAGGAAATCGTTGGCAGCGCTGCATAGGATTTGTTTGAGAATGTCTCCAAATAAGTGTGTTTTGGATGTGAGGGGAAAGTTTACCACGTTTAGCTTCTCAAAGAACTTAGCATTACATGGACCGTGGATGCAGTTGCTTTTCTGGGGCAGCAATGGAGTGTAGCAAGTGTTCTTGTCATTTCAGTGATGAATGTTTTATAAACAAGACCAGGTTGACGCTGGATTTGCACATCGTTTGCTATTAAAACATGGTAGAAGACCCCAGTCAGGTAAGTACAACTGCATCAGATTTCTGTCTTTTAAGAAACATGTTTGTTGCACATCCTCAGTTGCTTTACTTGTGTTGACGCTTCCCCCTTTGTGATTTTTACAGCATGGTAGATACATTAAATTGGATAATACTGCCATCATATCAGACTGCTGCTGCTAGGGGCATATGCTTCCCCGTTTACAATCACAGTTGCTTAAGCATTTTAAGAACATACTTGTTGCACATCCTCTATTGCTTAACTTAAAGGACCCCCCACCTTATGCCACATTTACACATAGCCGGGTATTTAGAGAAACGAATATTTCCCCTCCTCCGTTTTCAAAAATAACATCGTGCACACAACATCGTTTTCAAAAAAGTTGTCGTTTACATCAACCCGCATAAATACGCCGTCGAGCGCCATTATAACTATGCCAAACCTATGGGCGGCAGTGTAGGGAGAAGGAAAAAAGCCATGCAAGCCAATCAGAATCCTCAAAATCGAGCAACTTCCTGTTCCTTTCAAAACAACATAGCAGTTGTGTTTGCAAATGCAAACAGACCAAAAGCGTTTGCACAAACGTAAAATGAGTACCACGTTACCCAAACAAACTCTAAACATGGGGCGCTCGCATGACGTTAAGCATTTTCTGGCGCATAATGTGACGTTTGAGAACCTAAAACCCTGTTTCTCCCAGTTGACACGGCAACACATAACCGGCGTTTTCAGAAATCTCCACTTTGGCCGGAGTTTTTAGAAATAATCATTTTCAGGGATAGAAACGGCGTTTTCTTGTAAATGACAGGCCAAAACGCAGGGTAATATCTGCGTTTTCCCATCGTGTAAACGGGGCCTTAATGTGATTTTTCAGCATGTTAGACTTAAATTGAATGATATACAAACTTCCATTGTATTAGGCTGCTGCTGCTGCTGCTGCTAGGGGTGCATGCTTCCCCCTTAATGTGATTTGTCAGCATGTTAGACTTAAATTGAATGATATACAAACTGCCATCGTATTAGGCTGCTGCTTCTGCTAGGGGTGTATGCTCCCCCCCCCCATACAGTTCTCTCAAATATTTTGCATAAGCAGCTAAAGCAACATGCTTGTTGTATGCTTCTCTCTGAGTTTGGGTGATGCTTCCCAAATAAATATAGTAACAAGCAACATTTCTCATTGCTGGCCATTCAAATTGCATCAGTTGTGTTGGGGAGTTTTGGCATATGGTTGTTTTTTGGGGTTTGTCTTGCTGCTCTCCCCGCTCTGTCCAAGCATGGCTGCATGGACAGGCGTGTGGAGTGTTGCCCAGAACATAACCATACTGCCAACACTAACTGTATGCAATTATAATTGTCATAAATATACTTGACGGAAGTGGTCCTGATTGAAATCGAGCATCGCGTTAGTTCAGTCAGGCCATGTTAGTCACGCTGACAGTCAGCTGTTCCTGACGTGTACCAATCCAGTCTTGACACCTATCACCTGCGGTCTATTTAAATTCCCATTATTCAGTGTCTCTTCCATCGCATTGCTGCTTGCAATTAACTCCCTCCTCCAACCCCAACTCCACCAACTGAACCTGTAATCCGATCTAACTTGTTCTTTCTTTACAGTGTCTTCATTGGAAGCAGTCTCTATGACTTTTGTTTACATCTCATGTAATTGTGAATTGTAATTATATATGCTTATAATGGTTCTGTTCTGTACCTCAGGGGGGTTTGTCTTGCTGCTCTCCCCGCTCTGTCCAAGCATGGCTGTATGGACAGGTGTGTGGAGTGTTGCCCAGAACATGGCCATACCGCCAACACTAACTGTATGCAATTATAATTGTCATAAATATACTTGACGGAAGTGGTCCTGATTGAAATCTGGATTATGGTGAGACAATCTTTTTTTTTTTTTTTTTTTTACTGTCCATAATGTTTATTGTGGTGTCATTTAGCATACAACAGATGCAAAGCAGTCAAATTATTCAGTGTTTGGTAAAATTACGTGAGGGTGTTATCACAGATTTTGTTGGCATATTGAAGGTGTTAATGAGACAATGTGATTTTTCTAAACCTAGACAACAAAGGAAATAAAAAAAAAGAAAACCTAGAATCCCGGAAGACATTCTTCTTTCTTATCGAGTTTAGATTTCTGAGTCATTATATCCAGTTGAAGACACAAGACAGAAATTAACTGAGCACTGGCTTTGGTGTAGAGTATTGGATCGGGAATGTTTCAATCTGTAGATGGATGGAAACACACTGGCTTGATTAAACAGCCCTGAACCACTTCATCTTGGACCATTGAAATCTTTCTTACAAATTCAAACATAAGATGCCTCCTCAACCCATTCACAATCACTATTCAAATACCTCTTTAGAAATCAATTTGTCTCACTGTTCTGTGTCTCGTTTGTGATTGTTAATTAAGGAAACTTGTAGCAATTGCTTTGTCGAATTAAACTTCGTCAGCCTTCTGTGCTAGTAATTGTTGCTCTCTATGCTTTATTCTGGTGTAGTAGCCTTTGATTACCTCTTGCATATGCATTTCAATGTGAATTACTTTCACAGCACAACCAGCTTTTGATCAGGCCAGTGTAAGTGGTGTCTCATCCTGTGTGACTATTTGCATACTAATTCCATTTTGACTTGATTTCTAAGGTAATTAGAGACACATAGCCGGTCATACTGGCAAATTAATTATTTTACTTTTCTTTTCTTTGACATTTATTTTATTGTGCAGGGTCTCTGTGTCGCAGTAAGCAACAAGCTATATAGGAAAATTGTGCAAAAGCAGACAGATGTGATGCACCCCCTCTGAAATAACATTTGCCTTCCATCAAATTACCTTGTAAATGAAAAGAAAATGGCACGCTTGTTTTCAATTACAGGAAATGATAGTGGACTGCATAAAAAACGAACACCTTAAGCCATTCTTGGTATGCAAACACTGCTCATTTGGTGGTAATGACTCCTCTTTAGGCCTAAACTGAACAGATATGGAAATGACACTAGTGTAAAGAACCAAAAGACTATTTTCCTTATCCTTTTCCAGTTGGTGGATTGTGTGCCACATTGTCTGTGCTGCTATAAGACTCACTGGTGCTGAGTCTGGTTTGATTGGGTAATCAACATGGATGTTATACACCTAGTGACAAAATGTATCATTGCAATTGCATGGAAATCAAGGAGTCAAGATTTAGCTAGTTAGCACGTTCTGGTTGCTGGTACGCAAAAAGCATCTTTCTCCTTTCACAGCCATTCAAACGTAGCTTTATGTTCAGGTTGAACTTCATCAGCTGGCGAAGGAAGTACAACCTCTGCTGGGCCTTTCTAACAATGGAGTCAATGTGACTGTCCCATTTCAGGTCCTGAGAGATTGTGGTGCCCAGGAACCTGAATGACTACACTGCAGTCACAGTGCTGTCCATGATGGTGAGTGAGGGGAGTGCAGGGGGGTTTCTCCTGAAGTCCACGATCATCTCCACGGTTTTGAGCGTGTTTAGCTCTAGGTTGTTAAGACTACTCCAGACAGCCAGCTCTTTATTTTCCTGTCTGTAGCCAGACTCATCACCATCCTGAATGAGGCCAATGAGTGTGGTGTCATCTGCAAACATCAGGAGCTTGACAGAGGGGTCTTTGGATGCACAGTCGTTGGTGTAAAGGGAGAAAAGCAGTGGGGAGAGAATACAACCCTGAGGAGCTCCAGTGCTGATTGTGCTGAGCTCCATCTTGAATGAGAAATGTTACATCCTGTTATTTAAATTTTCCATTGACCTTTTCTAATACTTGAGCAAGTAGTCCTTTTTGACAGGTTATTATATATATTTATATATATAATATATACATTTTATATAATATAATATATACATTCAAAATATTTATACATTTATATATATATATGTATATGTATAAATATTTTCTCAATATTGATAATAATAAGAAATGTCCCTTGAGCAACTACACAGCATGAATGATTTCTGAAGGATCATGTGACACTGAAGACTAGTGTAATGACTGCTGAAAAAAGCAACTTTGCCATCATATAAATAAATGACATTTTGAAATATATTCAGATAGAAATTAGTTATTTTAGACTTTAATAATATATTGTATATTTAATAAATCATCTATGAAAATCACAATAAAGGATGTTTTGGAACATATGTTGAATAAATAATGAAATAATTTACATTTTTGGGTGAACTGTCTCTTCACGACATTGTTTGAACTGAGATTTGAAACTATAATTCTTTACTGCTCCCTTCCAGAAGATTATTGCCTCTATTTATTGATTCATTAGGTCTGAAAGGGACAGCAAAATGAGCATAATCATTGGTTTCAGTGAAAGTCTAGAGCTTTTTCCTGTTGCTGTCAGTGAGAGAGTTTAGCACTCGGAGTCTGACTCCAATCAGAGCCGCCTCACTCCTCAGTCAGTGAGATGTTGCCACTCTAAACTGGTTGGTATGCTAGTGTGATAGAACTAATGGCCGCAACTGTCAGGAGCAGGGAAGCAGGGCCAGGTTTTACCTGTCAGTTCAAAAACTGAGCACAAGCCAAATAAACAGCTTTTTTCCATCTGTCACATCACCTCTGACTGTGTGCTGTGGGCAAGGTTCAACTAGTGGACAACACCTTTTTACACCTGGGACAGGAGGGGAGAGGTGGTGATGGAGAGATGCCAGATTGCTTTCCCCACAGGTGCCTGGGCAGGAGAATGCCAAATAAACAGTGCTCCTGTCTTACCTTACTTCCCACCTAGGCAGATAGGATATGACATTCACATCTTTAAAGTAAAGATGAATACTTGGACTCAGCATTTTTGGGGGAAGGTTTTTTTTTTTTTTTTGCATGGCTCAATGATAAGCGTGCGGCTGGTTCAGGCTTGTTGACAGAACCGCCACATGCTCAGAGGGCCCAATGCTGGATTTACTCTGTTGCTGTCATGTCACGTCTTAGTCCTCAATGAAGGTTTGCTGTTATTGTGTAATGATGTGTGTGCTGGGTTAGAAACTTGTGTAGAGTGTGATAAGTTGTCAGGCTAGTTAGGGCTTTAGTTATCAAATTAACGAGATGGATATATATATATATATATGCTGTCCATGGCTTTCATTTAATTTTAATTGAGATTAGATCATCAAAACAAATTACATGCATGGCAAGTGTACATATACAACCTTGTGTAAAATACATTTTATTTTCAAAATTGTTGTTATTTCTTAAAGCTATAGTTCACCCAAAAATGAAATTTTGCTGAAAATGCAATCCTCAGGCCATCCAAGATGTACTGTAGAAGAGTTTTTGTTCATAGAAATAGATTTGGAGAAATTTAGCATCATATCACTTGCTAACTCATGGATCCTTTGCAGTGAATGGGTGCCTTTAGAATGAGTCCAAACAGCTGATAAAAACATCACAGTAATCCACTGATCAATCTGAGTGTTAGGAAACTTTCAGCAAATGTTCATTTCCAGGCGAATTATTCCTTTAAAACACTACAAAAGATGTAACAGTTTAGTTAGTTGTAGTTCATTAGTTAAATTAGCTGTATAATCCCTTTCAAGTGTTGTCTTAAAGTTTTCTGGAGTTATGTTCTTTACAAATGAAGTAAAAATATAAGTGAAGAGTCAGTAATTCACATAACTTGCATGCTGAAAGCATCATTCTCTCTCACCTCTAAAGCAACTGACATGCTAATCCTCTTCCCTCCGGCGAAATTTTTCCTGAGTTGACTGAAGTTGCTCATTTTCATACAAATATGTACATCTGATAAACCATTTCATATCCATGTATACAAATGCAGTTTTCCGTATAAATGCATTTTGACATTGAAAGACGCATAAAACACTGCTTTCACATTTGCATTTGTCAGATACACCCCCTTACTTTGTTGGTTTTTATTTTAGATTAGGACTTAGTTAAGGTCTTTCAGCATGCAAGTTATGTGAATTGCTGTATTATTTATTCATTTTGAAGGTGTAACCTTTTAGTCCTTAGACTTACGGCATAATAATAGTGCAGAGGTTATGATGAAGTGTTTGGTATTTTAGTCTGTAGATACATGCCTTCAATCATTACTATTATTGTATTTAAACATGAGGGCAACAAAAAAACATTTTATTCCCCTTTATGACTGCACTTGATTATTCATTGGACAACAGGAAGCACTGTTGACGGGAATCCCCATTTCTTTTCACATAATGTAGAAATTAAGGACTGCTGTGTGGTCCCTTTTTATGTTATAATGCCCAGTATGGAGGTACTGAAGAGATGAAGAGTGGCTCACCTCAATTGAGTGGAACAAAACAGACAGGGTTAAGCACCTGAGGAGCCGGGGATTTTCATTGCAGCACTGTTTGAAGTAGCTGTTTTAAATTTGAAATAAATCACTTTACCCAGATCTTCGGAAGACTGAGCATGGAGGGCAATGAGTGTAAAAATCCTTCCTTGTCAAACTGTTCTAAAATCAAGGTCTGGGATGGTACATCCTGCTCTTGGGCTTTTGCAAGGAAAATACTTTATTCAGTATGCAAGTCAGCACTTTGATCAAATCCCCCTTGATTTGTCTAATTCGTTTCTGCTTTGTTTCATCAGTTGTTTTTCACATATTTGTTTGCTCATTTTTTATTACTTCAGTAAAGCTAAATAAGGGTTTCTGCAGATGTGCTGTGAGTTTGCTACGAGCGCAGAGGTGTTTAGAAATGCGTATAGTTCTGTGCTGACAGAGCTGTTGAAATGAACCATAAATATAGCAAATAATGAAATGTATGTCATTGCAACTACACTGTAAAACTAGATAAGTTCAGAATAGTCAAAACATTTGTGGAAACCAATTACCTAAACACATTTAAGTAAACTAACTAATTTTTAAAAGTTGACTAACTCAACCAATAAGTTAGTAGAACTTAAAACTTGTACTTGGTTCTACCCAAATATGTAAGCTTCAATTTAATCAAAATATTAATTAAACTAACTCATAGATAGACACTTTTCAAAAGCCAGTGTTTAAAAGTGGTTATTTTACACAGAATGGTTTGCGTCATGGGGGTCAAAATACGAGATCTTATCTAGTCAAATACAGCTAATTTTAGAGAAAATTTTTATTCTGTGTACAAGGCCTTTGTAATTCTGGAGTGGAAAAGACCCTCTACAACTGCTACAGTAAAGTTTCTGGTTAGAAGAGGTCATTCAGTCTTCAGCGGACTTGAGGAACTGAGCCAATCAGTTAATTCACATACTTCAAACCATGCCATGTGCATTTAAGTAATGTATAATGAGGAATGCCTGGGGTTATGAATTATGTTTCTGGACATTCCAGCTCTGCTATAACACACCTGCTTATACAATTTCTATTGAACTTGATTAGCTGGTGCAGGAATTTTAGATTTTTGATTTTGGAATTGGTGAATGTGAGATGTGCTTTATTGATTGAAATGGGCTTGCAGTATTTTTAACATCTTGCATGTTGTTGCACAATTTCAGGGTCATAGGATTTGTCTTTTTAAGATTCATCAAAGACACACTTTAAAACTACAGCAGTGCCATGCCGATTACACTGAAATAAATGAGAAAAGTTTCATTCAAGGGTCTTTTTCTCAGGCCAAGAACCCCTATTAGCATAAATGGATATTATTGAAATGAGCAGAGTTTTGCATTTTTAGCCTACAACTGCATGTAGCTTAATGTTCTTAGCAATAGCCAAAAAAAAAAAACATCCCGGACAATCGAAAATGGGCAAAAAGGTGGTAGCTGGCTTTTGAAGCCACGCCCACTTAGCTCGACCGCAAAGTCAGCAGCGGCAATCCACCTGTTACTCAAGTGGCCTTGACCTTAATATAATTTAATAGGATGAGTTATAAAAAAAATCACCCCCTTCAAAGTTTCTGCTGTAAAGTTGGGCATCTTAACATGGGAACCAAGCGCTTTGGCAGCCAGCCTCAAGCGGGCAGTTGATAAATTACAGTTCCTCTTCAGGAACTCGAGCTGCGTCAAAAGCGCTAGGGGGAACGGGTCTAGATATTTGCTGAATATCATGTGTAATCTGTCCAATGGAAGAGCGTGACGTCACGGGCAGGGGGACGTAAGTTTGATAGAATATTCGTATATATATTTTTTATTTGAAAGTATAGTTTTTCCATAAACAGAGCACATACTGAACCGTACCGAAACCGTGAAAAAGTTGTACCTTTCCCCCTTTAAATCATATATATATATATATAACGACTTCAAGTTCAAAGTGTGTGTGTGTGTGTGTGTGTGTGTGTGTGTGTGTGTGTGTGTGTATATATATATATATATATACACACACACACACACACACACACACACACTTTGAACTTGAAGTTAAACTTATTTAATGCATGTTTCCATTTCTTCACAAAAAATAGTTTGAGATCAAACTGTATGTGACGGACCCTCTGTAGTTCTGCTGTGGACCCCCTAGGAGTTACGGACCCCCTTTTGAAGATTTTGTTGTTTATTTCCCTGAAACTGCTGAAGCTCAAAACTCGTCATTTATTTGTTTGCAAGTTGTAACTTGTGACATCTGATAAATGACTCAAAGCTGCCTCCGTGTTTAGTCTGGGGATCTAATGCTTGATGATCTGATACGGTTAACCTGGTTTCTTCTTCTCCTGAGATATGCATCCCTAACAAGTCAGCTTACAGCTTTTTATGTGTCATATCTCTTTCTATCCGCTGCCTTTTGGGATACCAAAGTCATATTTGCCTTGATCTCTGATCAAGGATTGAGATAAATGAAGCTTGGGCACATAACGGCCTGTAGTCGTGTTAAGAGGTTAATTAAATGAGACTGTCTTCATATACTATCATGTTTGCTATACTGTTCCTTTACCCTAAAACCCACTGGTACCTTGGAGAACTGGCAAATTTTCCCTGCTTGTTCCTTTGATGTCACAGGATCATTATAGCAGATACTTGCTATGCTTTTATCATGGGTGCAGGGCGTTCTAGGACAGAACTGTATGGTGTTTTTAGGTGTCATTCTGACAGCACATGTCCTACATTTACCATCTCTGTACGGCACAATATGACCTAAACGTAAGCTTGTTTGTTTGTGTTAAAGTGTGGTGCCATAAGGTTTAAAGGGAAATAGGTTTTGAATCTTTTTCTTTTTTTTTTTTTACTAAGATAATATTTTATTTCTTTAAATAATATGTTCTTTTAATTATTAATGACAGGGGTGTCCAAACTCAGTCCTGGAGGGCCAGTGTCCTGCAGAGTTTAGCCCCAACCCTAATTAAACACACCTGAACCAGCTAATCATGCATTGCATGCTAGAAACTTCCAGCCAGCTGTGTTGAGGCAAGTTGGAGCTAAACTCTGCAGGACACCGGCCTTCCAGGACCAAGTTTGGAGACCCCTGTGACATTAAATGTAAAAAAAAAGAAAGAAAATGGTTAAATTAGATTAGGCATCATGATATTATAATGTACACTTTTTTTCTGCCTAAGAATTTAAGGTGTTTCTGTGTAATTATTTATAATTAACTTTACTAGCAATTTCTAGTTGAAAATCGTTTTCTAATCCAATTTTTTGTACAGTGTATATATATATATATATATATATATATATATATATATATATATATATATATATATATATATATATATATATATATATATATATATACATTTATTTTCAGACTTGCTAAAGATTACATTTAACATTTTTATTAAATGAACTGTTTTTAAAGATGGCAAATATGATCTAAATGCAAAAATAGGGGAAATACAATATTAAATTTCCAGTATTTGCAGAATGGCTATATGTCATATAAAAAATATGGTGCATCATTTTTACATAAATTACTTTTGAAAGGATTCAGTAATTTAGTGCTTATTTGCATATTTGCAAACTCTCTAACTTTGAAATGAAAACAAAATGGCATGCATATTCAAAATACAGGTGTTCAGTTAAAATGCAATCTCTCATGTGGCTCACACTGTGCTGACATCGTCATTCAAGCTGTTCACAGTAGTGAGAGGGACGACCATCATGCTGACTTTCAGAGCTTTGGAAGTCAATAGCGCATTTATATAATCATTTATTTATTTATTTATTTTTGGCCTTTCACATCTGTCATGGTTAAAAGACTTATGTGTTTACTGCAAATGTGTTTGAGAGCAAAAAAAGGGTAATGATTTAATATACTAATATTATCTCTGTCAGATAATTAGAATTTAGCATTTTGCTAGTGTAAATAGAGATAGACATGGGCACCTCTGCTGCTGCAGGGAAGGAGCGAACGTCAAGCAGAGAGCGTCGCCATTCACACACTGGCTTCGGCTTCATTAATTACGCTCAGTAAGAGTTGAGAAGCCATGCTAATGACTCTGAGTGGTGCTGAATGAAATGAAGCCAGCTAATTTTTTTCTTATTATTGCTGAAAGGTCTTTTTATGCATTGAAAAACTCTAATGGATATCAGTATACTGTAACTGCATGCTCCCATTGCCATGTTTGTGTTTACTGTGAGTCAGGTTTCAATTTCTCTTGACATGTTTTCCATCAATGTTTATAATGTGAATAATTATACGTCATAATATGTATAAATTACAGTATAGTCAGAGTGCACATTGTTTGCTTCTTTTGTTTTGATTTCCTTCATGTGCAGCAGGTCAGCAGGGTCATTTTATGGGGCTTTAATGTCTTCAGACTCTTTGACCTCACCAAGTGTGTTTGCTTTCATAGCTTCAGCAGCTGATTTATTCATTGCGTGGGGGTGAATGGTGACCGTATGTCAGTGAGTGCTTTCGCTTGGGATGGTACAGCTGATATAGTGTTAAGTGTCTCAATCTGTCATCAAGTGCATTCTGGAGTGAAAACACCCACCGTGACACAGCTTTCAGTAACTGCATCAAAAGACATTTACGATATTAATAACCACAGAGTCCTTGACCTCTTTGTGATTGTATGTAGTGGTGCACTGTGGTCTTTTGAAAGGGTTTTTTTCTCTGCAGTTTGGATTTTTACTCTAAATTAAAAGTTCCATTTGATGATTACATGGTTTCTGGGTTAAGGCAATTTTAACAGTATTTTGAGGTACTGTTCAAAGGTTTGAGGTCGTAAAAATGTTTTTATGTTTTTGAAAGAAATCTCTTATTTCTTATTAAGCCGTAATATTGTGAAATATTATTATGATTTAAAACAACTGTTTTCTATTTTAACTATTCATGTGATGGGAAATCTAAATTTCATTTAGCTCATAACATAATATCAACTGCTATACTAGTAGTCACCTTCTCTTCAGAGCATTGCTCTGTGAATATTGAAAGTGTAACGATGGTTACACACAGAGATGCAACTCAGTTGATCTTCACATCATTTCACATACCTTTAAATTTGGATACCAATGACCAAATGGTGGTGATTTCACCACGATGAGGAAGTTTTCATTCATTTCCACAATAACCTGGCTTGAGTCGAAACACCTGACCCTGATCCCCGGCGCTAAACTGCCAAAATCTTTCCATAGTGCCAGATGGAAACGAGGATATAACCCAGATCTTGTTTGCGTGAGCAGTGAACTAACATCGAGAGCTGTGAAAGCCATCTTGGATCCTATCCCCCACACGCAACACCGGCCAATCACCGTAACCATCCAATCTGTTCTCCAAGCAACTACCGTCCCCTTCTGCAGAAGGTTTAATCTGCGGAGGGCAGACTGGCTGTCGTTCCAACAGGAGATTGAAAACTCCATCTCCAGTATTCCACCACACCACAAAAACTACAACATCTTTATAGACTTGCTGAAAAGGTCAGCCAGGCGACATATACCAAGAGGATGTCAGACCGAGTATCTCTCCAGGCTGTCGGGAACATCTAATGAACTATTGAAAGCCTACCACGATGCATATCATGAGGACCCTTTCTCCCCCACCACCACGGAAGTCGGAGAGACCCTGCTGAACAAAGTTGGGGAAGACCGAAGGCTAGCCTGGAAGGAGCTGTTAGAAAATACCAACATGACCAACAACAGCAGGAAGGCATGGGCCACAATCCGCCGAGGATTGTAGCATCCATCATCCCCAAAGAGCTACAGACCAATTTCACTCCTTTGCACCACCCACAAGCTCTATGAGAGGCTATTACTCCAACGCCTTATGCCAGTTATAGACTCTAAGCTTACTAAAGATCAAGCTGGTTTCCGTCCTGGTCGCTCTTGTGCTGGGCAGCTATTGAACCTCACCCAACATATTGAGGATGGCTTTGAGTATAAACTCATCACTGGAGCAGCTTTCATAGATCTTACTGCTGCCTACGATACAGTCCAGCACCGCACCATGATTAGGAAACTTTTTGACATGACTGGTGACCTCGACCTGTGCCAAATCATCAAAAGTGTCCTTAACAACAGGCGCTTCTTTGTCCAATTAAATGACAAGAAGAGCAAATGGAAAGCCCAAAAGAACGGCCTACCACAAAGCAGTGTACTTTTCAACATCTACAATAATGACCAACCACTTTACTCACAATGCCGCCGCTTTATTTATGCGGATGATCTCTGCATCACCACCCAACAGGAGAACTTCCAGAAGATTGAGGCTGTCCTGGAAAATGCCCTCCAAGAGATGACAACCTACTATAAAAACAACCACCTGAAACCCAACCCATCAAAAACTCAATTATGCAGTTTCCATCTCAAAAATTGAGATGCGAAAAAAAAACTGAGCGTCTCATGGGATGGCCACAAACTCTCCAACCACCCTCACCCTGTGTACCTGGGAGTCACACTCGACAGGACACACTCTTTCAAAACTCACCTCCAGAACACCAAAGCCAAGATCAACACTTGCAATAACATTCTGCATAAACTGGTAAACTCAAAATGGGGTGCCGATCCATCAACCATCCGCGCAACTGCCCTAGCCCTGTGCTTCTCCACAGCTGAATACGCATGCTCAAGCTGGATCCGCTCCCACCATACCAAACTGATTGACACAGCCCTCAACAACACCTGCCGCATTATCACGGGTTGTATAAAGTCAACGTCAGTCCCGTGCCTCTATGCTCTGGCCGGCATTGCCCCCCCCTAACATCAGACGATCCATCATCGCCCAAGACGAGCGGAGAGCACAGGAGTTTGACACCAGGCACCCCCTGCATGGACACATAGCACCCCCACCCCGTTTGAAATCTAGAGCCAGTTTCCTGCTGACAGTCCCACTTCTCCAGACATCCAAAGAAATAGCAAGAACCAACATTTGGAAAGATGACTGGAACCAGCTAACTACACAAGCCCAGGATTGGATGGAGAGAGGAATCACCCCGACTGAATGTCTCGCCAGCGGGCACGACCTCCCATGGCTAACCTGGAAGATCCTCAACAGACTACGAGTGGAATAGGGTAGGTGCAAAGCACTTATGAAAACTTGGAACCACCAGACAGGCGACACATGTAGCTGTGGAGCAGTTCAGACAATGTCTCACCTACTGGAGTGTGAAAACACCCTCCCAGTGCAGCCCCCAGGATCTGGCTGAACCAACTCCATCAGCTGTGACCTGCGCCAGATACTGGAAGAACGACATCTGAAATTGCAACGGATTCAAAGAAGAAGATTTCCACAATTGTGACCTGTTCAGTAGTAGTAGTAACAGGAGAAGTGGATGTTTTCACATTGCAGGGTTTTCCAACAATCACTGCCTTATCTCAAATAATTTTTCTTCTGTATCTGCAGCCTGATCTCACAATCAAAATGTACATATTTAGACGTAATTTAAAACTGTCCAATACGTATGTGCCTTTACGTATTTACAGTGTCGTTTACGTATTATCTGGACGTAATTACAGGTTCGATACGTATCTAAATTTACGTAAAAACAACCTCAAAAAAGTAAAGATAGAACGTGTTCTCTGACCAGTCAGTTATCCATAGAAATTTGCTCATGACGCTGCTTTTCAATGCGTATCTGATTAATTTTTTTAATATTTATGTATATTTTCCTTTTTTATAATTTTTTTTGATAAATGTAAGATCCCTAAACCCCACCCGAACCTAAACCTACCCATTTTATACAGAATGTTAAAAGAATAAAACATAATAAAACACAATTTTAGTAAAAATATAACATTAAAACTTTATTTTGAGCCACTAACGTTAATCCTACACCTACCCCTAAACCTACCCATAACCATTTCTTAAAACTACAACATTACTGTTATAAATAAACAAATAACAGACAAACAAACGTAACGTTAATCATTTATTTTTTGCGAAAATATCAAAAGTGGTACCAAAAGTAGTTCAAATGATAATGAGTTCCAGTCGCAGTCCTCTCTGGAGGTAATAGTTTTTATAGGGTATAGAGCAGAATTTAATTTAAAAAAAAAAGTGAAGTGACATTCAGCCAAGTATGGTGACCCATACTCAGAATTTGTGCTCTGCATTTAACCCATCCGAAATGCACACACACAGAGCAGTGAACACACACACACACACACACTGTGAGCACACACCCAGAGCAGTGGGCAGCCATTTATGTTATTAATCCGTTAAATTATGTATCTGTCTTCTCTCCGTGAAGGCGCACTGGCGCAGTACTGATTTCAAATGTCTATCAACTGAAATACGACATGTCGCAATCTGTGACGAATTAGGTGAGAACCAATGAGCGTTCGATATCAGTCCCGTAAACCATGTTGTAACGTTTCTCGAGGGTGGCGCACTGGCGCTATTTTCAAATTCAAATCATAACGAGTGCGGGCTTTGACTGTGATGGTCACTGTTGCTGAGAATGAAGATGAAGATTGATTGATAAAGGGCTGAATTTGGATATGTTCCTTGCAAACATCTGGATTCTGAAGATATGGAGAACAAACAAATAAAATGGATGTGATTTGTACTTTTATGCTGTACTTTTGTGTATCTATGGTTGTATGGTCAGTCATTGGATAGGAGAAAATCGCACAGCAAAATATTACAAAATGGTTAAACAATTACATAAATTGTATTCATTTTAAGGTTTTAAAGTGTAGTCTCGTTTAACATTATGTAATCCCCCGAAGCGAGTTTGCAGCATGCACAGAAATGTTATTTCCTATTAAGTAGATGAGTAAACTGCTTTCAATAAATTCAATAAAAACATGTATTGATATGACGTAAGTAAATGTACGTGTGGTAGAACCACATTTAACGTAAAAATACACACGTATTCTCATGAGATCACGTTGGTATCTTGCATTACTTATCTCATTGATGTCTCTCTTATTCTGTTATTCTTATTTTATTTAAATGTTATTGTCTATTTTCTCATCCACAATTTTGATGAGACATTTACTTTTTAAGAGATTTGTAGCCACTTTTAAATGCATGGCGTCATTCTGATTATCTTTTTTCCCCTCTTCCTCCCTCACTAAATTTAATCCTACTCTCCCTTCCTGTCTTGAATTAGACATTTATGTACTAGTTTGACAGTAAATGAATTAGCTTTGATTAGCCCGAGAGGCCATGAAAGTTCTAATGTTGACACCCATAGTTACTGTCAAGTGTATCTGCATAATATTTTAGTTTCATAGCACGAGTTCCATTTAGCATTGTACATATCTTAATAACTTTATCTTATCATTTAGAAAAGCATGTTAGTCCTTATCTGAATTCATTTGACAAGGTTTAGCAGTTTAAAATGTATTTGCCTCTGTGAGGTGAGGCTAACATTGACATGAAGTGTAAGCTTTTGACTATGAAATGGCTTTCTGTTTGAACAAGCACTCACTACATAGGGCCATTCAGCAATCCAAATGGATTTATTATATGCAGGGCTTTATTTGGTAGAAGGATCATAAAGTAGCATTGTAATCGAGCATAATGATTTAATTCTGACTTAAAATAGTGTTGTAGTTATAAATGTAAATGTCAGAGAAAAAAATAAAATAAAATAAATCTAGATTAAAGTAGAAGAACTGTGTCAACATCTCCAAGATGCTTCAAGAGACCTACCTGCAAAGCTACCTGAAAAACTATGTTCAAGTGTACCTAGGACAAAAGCTGTTTTAAATGGGAGGTCACACAATTTGTTGATTTAATTTAGTTAATAGAATATAAATGATAAATAAAATCTATTTTGACAGTATATTTGAAGTACAGTACTGTAGCTTTTGTAGGTAGGTTTTTTGAAGCCTCTTGCAGTTCTTCTGTTCATAATGTTTTGGCTTATCATATTATACTTTGTACATTGTTTTTAAATATAAATGTTTTTATCCAATGTCCAATGCTCTAGTAATGAATGTGAATCAAGGAAAAATGTGATTAAGTACTGTTTGTTTGTTAATCTGATTCCACAGTGCATAATTTCACGCTCAACTTGCTTTCTCTGTGGCATGAACAATTTTTATTTATTCTATTTAAGTTTTTTTCTTTCCCCATTCTAGAAATAAGAGAGAATCTCCTTTGTGAGAGCAGCCTCTTGTGTCCCTGTGAGCTGAGGACTGTGATATCTCTGAAGGCCAGACAACACGTTGTTCTTCAGGAAGTACTGAGCCCCTGCTGTTGCTCCTGGTTCCCAGGTGACCTCTGTGAAGGACCAGATCCTCCTCTTTCCCTTCTATCTCTCTGTCCCTCTCTGTCCCTTTCCTCCCTCCCTTGTGTACAGACCGTCTTCAAATAGTACAATGACTCCAGCTAGCTTCAAAGTGTTCTTTTTGTATTTGTAGCATATGTTGTTTGAAGTTTTAAATGTCTTGTCATTTACGATAGAATGCAAATGTACTGAAGTGCCAGACTAGACATGCATGTGTGGGTGACTTATTATGCAGTACGTCCATCTGAGACAGTCTTGATTTATTAATGTTTTGATATGTCGACACACTCATTTTATTTCATGATGGTATTTTTAGTATACATGTTAAAAAAAACTACAGACTGGAACAACACTTACTGAACACTACATTAAGCCATTCATTTTAAGAATATAATCAGTACTGCTAGATTATGTTTTTTTTTTTTTTCATCAAACACAAAATGGGATTTTAGGTAGGATGTCTGAGCTTCTGTTTTCCAGGGAATCACAATGAGGCTGATTTCTTCTGCCAAGCTTTAAAATGATAAGTGGTCTATAAATAAAAGTGTGTTTGTGTTTAAGAACATTTTGGATGAGTCATTGCCATTGGTTTGTTGTATTTACAGTATGTCTGTATTTTTTGTCATAGCTAATTTTCCACTGAAAGTCTTGAACGTTTAACTTATGTTTAAGTATCTTAAGAGCCTGAGGCAGAAAATCCCTTATTAAGACAAGCTTTTCTTTCAGGGGTCTTAATAGAGGATTAGACGAAATCCTCTGGCCAGAGCAGTCATCTCAATTTAATCCATCTTGTTAGATTGCCTTTAATTGTCATAACCTGACAGAACGGAACAGCAGAGACCGATGCAAAGCTCTAAATTAGCCATAGAGAATTAAAATATGTCAACCTTGTGTATCTGGCCAAAGGTATCTGCATCTAATGAAAATCCTTACATAAAAATCCTGGATAAAAAAAGAAATTAACAAAATTGACCTAATTGGTTTGAGAAGGCTTTGCAGGCTCCTTCATGTTATGAATACATTGGAGATTGGTGTGAAATAAGTGGATAAATGTTGAGGAAAACATGATATGTTTTCATTTATTTTAATCCGTTTTGTGCTTTTTCCTCAGTGTCCTCTCTTGGCTACTGAGGAAATAATTGGAATATTTTAACATGAACCTGGCTTCTGAAGGACTCTCCTTCATTTGAGCCTAGCATGTACCAGATATTTAACCCTTTAACCTTTTTCTGATTGGAGAGGAGTGCTGGCCTTTCATAAAAATACCATTGCTAAGTTACAGTATCTTCTCTCTAAGTGTAGATACTGAATGAAATGACCAAAGTATCTCCATTTATTAACAGGTGGTTGGACAGCCATGACAATAAACTAATGTGATGAATAAATGCCTTTTGAATGCAATGGATGGAAAGAGAGTGAGATAACATGAGCAGAGGTCTGGTGTTGTTTTAAATGCTCTTGACGGTCTTTCTTGCTATTGTGCGAGAGGAAAAAAAACTTTTTTCTCTCTCATAATGTAACGTTTTTACACTTCTTGTAAATGAATGATACATTATTTAACTTTTTTACTGGCAAAATCCGTCCATAATTATTCAGTGGCCATATAATGTTTTGCTTACATTTGAATGATGTTTTATGGTTGTAGACCTCCAGTATGGATACTTTTTGTTGTGTGCTTCTAGTGTGCTTCAGGCTAGCAGCTTCTCTTTGAACTGGCTTAATAATGTCATGCTTCATCTAATGAGTCATTTTTTGATTCTCATACCACAGTGTCAATATATGTAACTCTAATGAGTTTCATAAACATTTGCTTTGAAATTTAATTGAATAAACCTGTCATTCTGAAAATGTGATATGGACGTGTGTGTGTGTGTGTGTGTGTGTGTATAATAACAAAATAATCTCAACCTTTTGAAGCACCATAGGCATGTGCAAACCTCTATTTCTGAACATTTATACATATATTTCATTCAAGCCTTTGCTGAATTATCTTTAATTGTCTCTACAAGAGAGCTGCAAACATCATGTGTTTTTCCTCCTTTACCAGATAAAAAGGCATAGTGACAGTCTTGAGGTCCCCTCCAGATATAAATGTGCACCATTTGTGATGAGACTGTCACCAACAGTCTGATTAACTGTGGCAGAATTTGACATTTTTCTTGTTTAAAAATTGTGCCTCGCAGTGTTTAGCATACTCTTATGGGCACAGTTTTTCACACAAAAATATTGTGAAAAAAAATAAATAAATAATAATAAAAAAAAACATTCCTCATTTGAAAATCATTAGCCAAGATGGTACATTTTCAAAAATTAATTTGGAAGTCCTAATTGTCCATGACCCACCATAAGAACTTGCCACAGAAATATGCCACCAGGCTTTTTCCTGGAGCCTAGCGCTTTCTTTTTATAGACTTTTTTTTCTATGAAGAAAAACTAAATTATTTTTTTCTGTTTATGTAAAATGATTTCTTGACGGGGAATGGAATTTACATAAAATCAGTCAATTCACAGGGAACCAGCTTAAACCGGAACTCAGTTTGGTTTGTAGTCTGTGTGATGAATCTGATTCTTCTTAAAGAACTTACTCGGAGACCATGATTAGATTAGGTCTAAGACTTATTAACTTTACAGTGTTTAAAAGATCCTTGTCGAAGGTAGAGGAAGCTATGTACTGATTTCAAGGGTGTCCAATGATCCATGCAAGACTTTGCACCCAGTCATTTACTCATTTCAACAGGTATAGGTCAGGAGTTCTTAACCTTTTTGATGTCGGGGCCCAAATTTTACAGTACAAAGTGGCCCAGGGCCCAATCAGATATTAGCACTGTATTGGTTTATTGATCTCACCCTTGGTTTGATTTGTATTCAATAAGTAAATGAAATCCACTTGCAGTTTAAGTTTATTATTCATGTGTATATAAACCTGCACATACAACAAGATGCCAAACACACAATTCAGGGAAGAAATCAATCTGCATCAAGAACAAAATTAAAATATTTTACTTAGGAAAAAAGACAAAAGATTAATAATATAAGTAAAAATAAATAAAATAAAAACAATAAAATGTTTTGCTAAGATAAATTCAAAATTATATTTTTCAAATTAAATAAGTTGTAAATGAAAATTTAAATAAAGTGCAAATGAAAAAAATATAGCTTTATAATCTGCAAAATAAAAAAACGTTTCGTATGTGGTGCAGAAGAATCACGGACTCATTGAGCTTTCACACAGGACGCGTTTGCAGTCCGCTACTGATCCACGGCTGTTTAGTCCACAAACACAACATTTGTTCATTATTTTATATTTAAAATCATGTAAAAAAAAAAAAAAGTCTATGGTCCATCACTGTTTTTCTTGATTTCTTTGTGTTCTTACAAGGTTGGCTAAATGTTAATGTTTTGTCCGGTTTAATGATGTTTATTTCAGTCATGCAACTACTGCAATTAAACTCCACACCACTTCCTTTTTTTTTAATTGTCCTTGTAAAAAGGATCGGAGGTGTCATATAATAATGTGAGGTTTTTCAACTTTAAGGATGAACCTCTTGTCATCTCTTTCTGGCCTCCTAGCATGAATATAGTAATGTGAAATACGATTGGGAGTCTGCACAGGGTTTTTTATTTTGAAATGCACATGATTTTTTACTTCTATTTTGTACTTTCTGTGCGGTTTGGACGCGGGGTGCGTCAGAAATAGACCAGGCGCCTATCTTTAGCGAAGCGGTGCGGAGAGCTACTTATGGGACGCTTTTGAAAAGTGCCACGGAGCGTCTGGTGTAAACACAAGCATAGACTAGAGTGACCGTGATCAGCACCGGTAGCCGCGTCGGAGCCGTAACGTGCCACGCCGCAGACGTGTGTAGTGGGAATCAGAAAGCGTTTCTCAATGTCAAGGATACTTCCTTGGCAGGACTGGTCCTTCCAAGTCACTTCCTTCAGAGGCTAGGCGAGACACCTCTTTAGCATTCGGAGAACACGTAAATGGAACAGGCTAGCAAGTGCACTTAATTGCATCATTAAGTCAGTGAAAAGGTCAGTTTGAATAATGCTGTGAATGGTATCGTTAAAGTACTTTGGACAACTTAACTAGTTATTTATAAAAGAAATGCCGATGATGCAACCAAGCTAACAATTGTTAAATGACAGGTCCGGTTCAGTTAACCATTTGTATTTGTATAATTTACAATATCAATATGGTAATAATTTGTACTGGCATTTAAACATTAAACTTTACTTATATTTACTACAGTTATAACAAATGTTTGGTAATGTAAATAAAAACCGTTAACGCTCTGACTCCGCTAACGTTCGCCATTTTTGAACAATATAGCAAAGCTGCGCGCATAGGATTGTGGGTGATTTAAGAGCGCGAAGGATACACATATGCAACCTTTCCTGTGTATGGGATATTTTTCGAACGAAGGACTCAGTCCTTGGTTGAAATTCCGAGGATCCTCGACATTGGAACAGTCCTTCGACGGATGCTGATGACGTAGCATCCTCGAAATGCTGGCTTCCGAGGATCCTTCCTTGACATTGAGAAACACCTAGGGAATCTTTTGCTACAGGCTAAGGTTGACTGAGTGGCTTCTTCTGCTGCTTATTAGCACTTGTTAAACAACTGAGGCATTACTGCCACTAGTGGTGGGATGGTGTATTGTAACTGTCTCATGGATAACAGTGGTCATTCTGGTGGTCCCACGGCCCTCGCAGCCCACAGATGAAAACGTCAAGGTGGCGCTCACATCCCAAGCGTGGACCGCAGCCCTATAGTTAAGAATAGGTGGTATAGGTGACAGAAATAGTCTTCCATTTGCTCGTTTTATATATAACATATATATACACACATATATATAATAGGTCACACTTTATTTTAAGGTTTAATTCATATATATATATATATATATATATATATATATGAGTGGAGTCCCGAGACGACGGATAGTCAACGACAGACCAAGGTGGAGCCGGAGGGAAGAGGGAGCCCGGCAGAGCTAGTGGACTGATGGGCCATGGTGGAGAGGACGGAGTTAGGACCTATGGTGGAGCTGCTGGGTCGAAGGGCCGAGGCGGAGTCCAGGATTCAGAGGCTTGAGGCGGAGACAAGGGATCCTCCAGCCACGACGTCGATGGAGACTGGCAGACCCGCGGCGAATCCAGCACACAGATGGTGGGCTCGTCGTTCAGGCTGGTCTTGTACAATGTGCAGAGGGAGTAGTCCAGGTTGTAGGTAAGGGTGGCGATTTCCACAAATATTCTTGTATGATCCGCGAGGGAAAGGCTCCTCTGCAGCAGGAGGAGGAAGACGGCAGGATCAATCATAAACAAAACTGAAAACACAAAACACGGGTGAAACATGCCGCTTTACTTTTGTATGTTACGGTCTTCTGTCACGGTGTGGTGCATGAGGGAACCCACAAAGACGAAGATAATGATACATGGTCTTAAATAATCCACATTGGGCAAATCCACAGAAAGAAGGCAGAAAACAAACGTTCAATCGATGAGACCTGACAAACAACCACTGAACAGAATGCAACTCATATGGGTAACGTAAATGAGGATAACGACTAGACACACCTGAACATAACGACACAATCAAACATGAGGGAAAAGTAGGTCACACAGAGCACATGGGTAATGGAAAACACAACAAAATGTCCATAACTGTGACAAATACTGAGACAACATTTTTAGGTTATGTCTATTTTTTCCATTACTGTTTTAATATTGTTTCTTCAGTCCTAGTGTTGTTACCTCATTCTGTCTTATCACTGCTGATTTTAAAAATATCAGAAGCTAAAAACAACTAATAAATAAAATAAGTTGAAGCAAGTGCAGCCATATGTTTTCTGCTGATACGGTTAAAAAGATAAGCTAAGAATATGTCAGTGTGTTAATACCCTGTTCCTCTTCTACAAAGGTGGAGGACATGCAGGAGGAGCAAGGGGGAGAGAGGACAGAAATAGAGTGAAACAGTGCAGAATCACATAAGTTGAATATGTGGCTTTTCCCCCTTTACTCACAATGCTCTTGAAATAGGATTATATTTGTGACATGTGGGCCATCTCTCCACAGAGGCTGGCTCTCATTAAATGGGGACCTTGGGTACGTAACCATGGAGAAGATGGGACTGGGGCTGACTGGTCTCGGCTCTTGGGACCGGTCATAAAGCACTGTGCTTGAGACATCCGGTTACCCAGGCAACCTAGAGACCCGTTCCACTCAGTGTAAAGGAAATAATCGAAGAGAAAAAAACATTTTAAAGTGTCAGCGTGCTTGTTGGGACGAGGCCCATCTGCATTTGCACTTTGATTGTTTTTAGGGATGCAAAATATATTTTGGTACCATACTGGTTATTTCCTTAATATTTAGATATTTAGATTACCTTTGCCATTAACAGGTGCTCACAGAAAGTTAATTTTTGAAAACAAATGATTTAATAACGGCATTAAAAGTTTAGCAAATCTCTAAATTAATATCCATTTTTCATATTGATCGTTATAATTTTGTGATGCAGAAATTCAGTTGTACAAATTTTTATTAATTATATAAATAAATAAATTTGCTAAAAAATAACCAAATTGATTTATTTAGACAAAACTATTTACTACTTATCAGTTATTCATTATTTATGGTTTAGCTGGTCTCCCAAGCAAGCCAGGGGTCAAACTGGACCTAACCATGTTAAAGTTAGGCTGGTTTAAGATTTTTTTTTTTTTTTCAGCTGGTGAGTTGGAAGGTTTTTTTTTTTTTTTTTTTTACTAGAAGGTCTTGTAAGTAAACTATACATTTTCTTTGATAAATAACAAAAGAAAAAAGAAACCGAAGTTGAAACCGAACTAGTACTTTTCTGTCACGCTGGTAAATGAAAGATCCAAATGCAGAGATAACAGGAATAACAGTCTTTAATGAAAAAATATATAACAAAGGCAGTCCGTCCTTTCAGCACACAGAACTGGTAAATAGAAACTTGAACAAACGGAAAGACTCCTGTCTCGATGAGTAACAGAACAGGACTCCCTTGTAGCAGACTCGAAGCTCAGGAGTAGATAACTCAGGCAGGGTGAGAGAACCACATTGGTCTACAATCAGCAGCAACAGCAGCAGAATACAGCAAAAACTTAGGGGCTAGACTGTTCCAGGCAGACAAGACAAGAATAGGTGAGTACCTCTCAATACAGACAGGATGTAACTGCTGACAAAACGCATGACATGTAACAATAATCCAACCAAGAATCTACCCGAGCAAACACCAGATAAAGGGTGAACACTTAGGGCAAAGTAGAAACAGGTGTCATAGCAAATCAGCGCGAGCGCTGATTGCAATGACAAACAGGTGCATGAAGAGAGAGAGGTCAGCGGGACAGACAAAGAGTAATATAATAAGCTAATAAGGTGTGTGTGTGTGTGTGTGTGTGTGTGTAAATGAGTGAGAGCGTGCGAGAGCGAAAACGGAAGAAAAACCTGACTCATGACAGTACCCCTCCCTCAACGAGCGCCACTAGGCGCTCGAGGAAGGAGCCTGACGGGACCGGTAGAAGTCGTCAATCAGCGAGCGGTCCAGGACATCCCGGGCTGGAATCCACCGCCTCTCCTCAGGACCATACCCCTCCCAGTCCACCAAAAACTGGTGACCACGCCCCCGGGGACGAACGTCGAGTAGCCTTCGAACTCTGTAAATGGAGGCCCCCTCGTCAATAGGAGGAGGGGGAACGGAGGGACGTGCGGGCGCACGAATAACGGGTTTAATGCAAGACACGTGAAAAACCGGATGAACACGGCGCATCTGACCAGACAGTCTTAGCTTTACAGCGACTGGACTGATGACCTTAACAATAGAAAAGGGTCCAATAAAACGAGGCATGAGCTTGCGAGACGTCTCCTGAATAGGCAAATTGCGGGTGGATAACCACACCCTCTGACCGCAAAAATATCTGGGAGATCTCACCCTGCGGCGATTAGCGGCACGACGAGTACGTTCCCTAGTCTGACATAAGGCAGATCTCACCCTCCTCCAGGTACGCTTACATCTCTGAATAAAAGCCTCGACGGACGGAACCGAGGCCTGAGACTCCTGGGCGGAGAAAACAGGCGGTTGGAAGCCAAGGCAACCCTCAAACGGGGATAACCCAGTGGCGGACGATGGGAGAGAATTATGAGCATATTCGGCCCATGGTAACTGCTCGCACCAAGACGCGGGATTCTGAGAGGTAAGACTACGCAGCATGCGACCAAGAATCTGATTGGTCCTCTCGGCTTGCCCATTGGTCTGTGGATGGAATCCTGACGACAGACTGGGGGAAGCCCCTATCTGGCGACAGAACTCCCTCCAGAACAGAGAAGTAAATTGCGGACCTCTGTCAGACACAATGTCCGAAGGAAGACCATGGATCTTGAAAACGTGATCCACCATAATCTGTGCGGTCTCCTGAGCCGACGGTAATTTAGGGAGCGGAATAAAATGCGCAGCCTTAGAAAAACGGTCCACGACGGTGAGAATGACCGTATTGCCAGACGAAGGGGGAAGCCCGGTAACAAAATCCAACGCAATATGCGACCAGGGACGCGAAGGAACGGGAAGAGGTCTGAGAAGACCCGCCGGAGGATTATTACTAGACTTAGTCTGAGCGCAGATAGAACAAGAAGCAACAAAACGACGAATATCGCGCTCACGAGTGGGCCACCAAAATCTCTGGCGGATGGCCGCTAAAGTACCTCTAACTCCGGGATGCGCGACTAATTTAGAAGAATGACCCCAGCGAAGAACCGTCGAACGAGCAGCCTCGGGTACAAACAAAGTTCCCTCAGGAGCGCGGGGCGGTCTTGCAGTGTGAGAAAGAGCACGCCTGACCGCTTGTTCCACTCCCCAGACGGCTGCCCCGACCACACAGTGCTGAGGTAAAATCCTCTCATCGGTCGAGGCACCCTCTGATGAGTCAAACTGCCGAGAAAGGGCGTCAGGCTTGAGGTTCTTAGAACCGGGTCTAAATGAAATGGAAAAATCAAAGCGATCAAAAAATAATGCCCAGCGGGCCTGACGAGCGTTAAGACGTTTAGCAGAGCGAATGTACTCCAGGTTGCGGTGATCCGTCCAAACAATGAATGGTACACTGGCTCCCTCAAGCCAGTGTCGCCACTCACCTAGCGCCAGACGGATAGCCAAGAGTTCTCGATTACCCACGTCATAGTTGCGCTCCGCGGGCGAAAGACGGTGGGAGTAAAATGCGCAAGGATGAACCTTGTCATCCTGGGAGGAGCGTTGCGACAAGACAGCTCCTATCCCAATTTCGGAGGCATCGACCTCAACAATAAACTGACGTTCTGGATCAGGAGTGATCAGGATGGGCGCAGACGTAAAAAGCATCTTAAGACGGTCAAACGCATCCTGAGCAGTCTCAGACCAAGCAAATTTGGACTTGGACGAAGTGAGAGCGGTAAGAGGGGCGGCAACCTGGCTAAAGTTACGAATAAAGCGCCGGTAAAAATTCGCAAACCCCAGAAATCGCTGGAGTGCGACTCGAGAATCGGGAACAGCCCAATCAAGAACTGCTCGAACCTTGTCAGGGTCCATACTAATCCCCTCCGCTGAAACGACCGAACCGAGAAAAGTAACCGATTGGGCATGAAAAACGCATTTCTCAGCCTTGACGAATAGGCGATTCTCTAATAAGCGCTGCAGGACACGGCGAACGTGTTGAACATGTACCTGGAGAGAGGGTGAAAAAATTAAGATGTCATCCAAGTAAACGAACACGAAAACGTTAAGCATGTCTCTTAAGACATCGTTTACTAATGCTTGAAATACAGCGGGAGCGTTGACCAAACCGAAAGGTAGAACCCGGTACTCAAAGTGACCGACAGGAGTGTTGAACGCGGTCTTCCACTCGTCTCCCTCCTTGATACGCACTAAATGGTAGGCGTTGCGCAAGTCTAATTTTGTAAAAACCCTTGCGCCCTGTAGGATCTCAAAAGCCGACGACATAAGAGGCAAAGGATAACGGTTCTTGACTGTTATGTCGTTCAGCCCTCGATAATCGATACAAGGACGCAAAGAACCATCCTTCTTCTTTACAAAGAAAAACCCAGCGCCGGCGGGAGACGAAGAAGGAGTAATGATCCCCGCATCGAGAGATTCTGTAAGATATCCTTCCAGAGCCTCTCGTTCGGGCGCCGAAAGAGAGTACAGTCTACCGCGAGGGGGCGTGGTGCCAGGAAGGAGCTCGATAGAGCAGTCATACGGACGGTGAGGCGGTAAGGATACCGCCCGGGAACGACTGAAAACCGCCCGCAGATCATGGTACTCCTCCGGGACACCAGACAAATCATCAGGCTCCTCCTGGAAAAGAGGAACAGAAGACACGGGAGAAACAGCGGAAACCAGACAATTTACATGACAAGCTAAACTCCATGAATGAATAGACCCCTTAACCCAATCAATGTGAGGATTATGTTGGATAAGCCAGGGATGTCCTAAAACAATGGGGGTAAAGGGAGACTGAAAAACATAAAATGAGACTGTCTCATGATGATTGCCGGAAACAGTGAGACTAACCGGACTGGTGACACGACGAACAGAAGAAAGCTCTCTGCCATCCAGGGCAAAGACAGTGGCGACATCAGTCAAATCAACTAAGGGAATCTTGTTCTCACGAGCCCACATCTCATCGATAAAATTGCCCTCCGCACCCGAGTCGACGAGGGCAAGACCGGTAACAGAAAAACCAGCCCAACGGAGAACAGCGGATATAGTGGTTCGAGACCTTGGTGATGAGGAGATGACAGAAGCGCTCACCAGTACTCCTCCGTCTACTGGCGAGCTTTGGCTTTTAAACTGCAGGATGAAGCGAAATGGCCCGCCGTACCACAGTAAAGGCAGAGACGGTTAATAATTCGCCGCTGTCTTTCCTCCGGGGAGATGCGTACGGCCCCCAGCTGCATGGGTACAGCATCAGGTTGGTTCTGAACAGAAGCAGTAGCAGAAGGAAAGTTATCACAGGATGTGAAAAGTGGAGAACGAACTCGACGCCTCTGCTCGAAACACTTGTCAAGGCGGATGGCCAGGTCGATAAGTTGATCGAGCTGAGTTGGCGACCCCCGCGCGTAGATCTCCTCCTTAAGGTCTACATTCAACCCTTCAAGAAAGCGAGCAGTTAGTGCAGGATCATTCCACTCACTTGTAGTAGCCAGAGTCCGGAACTCTATCGCGAAATCTGCAACAGATCTTCTGCCTTGACGTAGCACAGCAAGTAGACGTGATGCCTCGCTGCCGAAGACGGATCTATCAAAGACCTTGATCATCTCATCCTTGAAAAGAGTGTACTTGCTGCAGCATGCAGATTGCGCTTCCCAAACTGACGTACCCCACTCGCGTGCTCGTCCCGTGAGGAGAGAGAGAACATAAGCGATGCGGGCCCGATCCTCTGCATACGTCTGGGGCTGAAGGGAAAAGACAACTTCACATTGGATGAGAAAAGCTCTGCACTCCGTAGGCTCACCCGCATAACAGGAGGGATTGTTGACTCGTGGCTCAGAGGGCAGCTGACGATTGTGAGACATGGCAGATTCCTGATGCAGGTGAAGTAAACGGGCAGATAGA
This sequence comes from Carassius carassius, assembly GCF_963082965.1. Taxonomy (NCBI): domain Eukaryota; kingdom Metazoa; phylum Chordata; class Actinopteri; order Cypriniformes; family Cyprinidae; genus Carassius; species Carassius carassius. Next base: position 12,545,562 of record NC_081779.1, read on the forward strand.
TCAGCCACCTGAGCTGAAAGACTCTTAACAGCCTGATGAGCGGCGGCCAACTCCTGCTCATGTTTGCCAAGCATAGCTCCCTGGATCTCGATCGCCGACCGGACAGGCCTCTCGTCTGCTGGATCCATGTTGGTTGGATTATTCTGTCACGCTGGTAAATGAAAGATCCAAATGCAGAGATAACAGGAATAACAGTCTTTAATGAAAAAATATATAACAAAGGCAGTCCGTCCTTTCAGCACACAGAACTGGTAAATAGAAACTTGAACAAACGGAAAGACTCCTGTCTCGATGAGTAACAGAACAGGACTCCCTTGTAGCAGACTCGAAGCTCAGGAGTAGATAACTCAGGCAGGGTGAGAGAACCACATTGGTCTACAATCAGCAGCAACAGCAGCAGAATACAGCAAAAACTTAGGGGCTAGACTGTTCCAGGCAGACAAGACAAGAATAGGTGAGTACCTCTCAATACAGACAGGATGTAACTGCTGACAAAACGCATGACATGTAACAATAATCCAACCAAGAATCTACCCGAGCAAACACCAGATAAAGGGTGAACACTTAGGGCAAAGTAGAAACAGGTGTCATAGCAAATCAGCGCGAGCGCTGATTGCAATGACAAACAGGTGCATGAAGAGAGAGAGGTCAGCGGGACAGACAAAGAGTAATATAATAAGCTAATAAGGTGTGTGTGTGTGTGTGTGTGTGTGTGTAAATGAGTGAGAGCGTGCGAGAGCGAAAACGGAAGAAAAACCTGACTCATGACATTTTCACAAAGTACTAGTAATAAACAGAGCATTATAGTACATAAAACATTTCATCTGTAATAAATGATGACAAAGACTACAATTACCACTTCAATAAAACACCAGTTCATGTTTTTATTGCAGATAACAAGGTCAAGCAAGCCTCTTGTATGATTTTAAAGCTGGCAAGAGGCATATCTTAAAGTCCTGAGTGTTTTTCCAATAGCAGACAATTTGTTCCCCTACGTGACAAACAATAAAACATGCCATCTGTCATGGGTGCCATCAGTGATAAACCAACACACTTATGCATACCGAGATTGTAGGCAAATACATTTTTTTCTGTATGTCTGGCTCTGTGGCTTCATATATGCCTTGCAGGCCCCTCCAAGTGATGGCTTAAGATTACCCACATGGGCTTTATTTGTTGATCCTTGGAGTCAGACATGCGTGCCTGCTGGGTAGATGCAAATGGAAAATTTGGAGAGCAGCACATGTTTTCAGCTGAATTACAATGATATATTTTCCATCTCTCTCACACACACACACACACACACACTTTGTCTCTCTCTCTCTCTCTCCATCACTGCTCTTATTTCTCTCATAATGATGATGGATTCGATACAAGGACAAAACAATAGCAACGGTATTTGACACTGTCTGTATACCATTGTATCCGCAGACTCCAGAATGTTGACAGGAAGTTCTGTTTTTATGTTTTTGTGTTGTTGGTGTGTTGTTATCCTGTTTCTTTAGAACTGAATGTGGATGTGTAATTGCCTTAAAAGCTTGTTTAAAAGCGTCCTGTTTTTTTAGAGTTCAGATGATTTTGTTCTCTATTAAAAGTTGCGAAAATGAAATAAACTGGTAAAAAGAAAACATATTTTCAAATGGATAGGTGTGTGCTTTTAGTACAAAATTTATTGACTTATGTAGGTTGACCAATAAACTTAATTTCATTTGTGCACGGAAATGGTTTTCTTTTAGTTAAATCATATCTTATTGTCCATATTAGGTTTCAAAACCCAAACCAGTGCTGCAGGAGGACTGAACACCAACATTTTGCCATCACAGGTTCATTGCAATGATGTGTACCCATGTTAATATACTTAATGAGGGATGTAAGTAAATACATGTTTCTTTACAAGTTCTTTAAAGTTTCCCAATTTGTTTCTGATAAAACATATACACCAGGAGAAATTAGGTATTGAACTTCTTTTAGGCTTTCTAGTGGAGGTTAAACCAAGGACTCTATTCACCCCCCATTTTTTTGTTATCTATTTAAAGTTCGTATTTAAGTACTACTTATTTTAATTTTAAATTTTTTTTGTCAGAGGCAATAATGATTTATTAAATAATATTTTGTATCCGATTTGCTTGACTGCAGTGTGAAGGAACAAATCATAACAAAAGACTGTATTGTCTGTTGTACAGTATATTTAATTGTACTTGCAAATTTCCCTTTTTTAATAGCAAAGTTAACCTTTGCCATTGAAAATGATTACATGAAGTTCATTGATTACATAAAACAATTACATAATTAACTGTTCATTATCATGCTGTGATGTTTAAATTAACTTGTAGCACTTATGTTAATTTGTTCTTTTCATTTTACATTTTAATCAGAGACAATAATTGTATAATATAATATAATAATTCTCATTCTTATTTTAATTATATTTTGCATGGTTGACATGTGAAGGAATAGAAGAAGAAGAAGAAAAAAAAAAGTAAGGGCCTCTTCTAGCTTGTTGCATCGTCATCATCATCATCATCATCATTGATTGAGCGATAAATCTAAAAGCAACAATTCTAATATTTCTAGCACCCACTTACCTGCTTTTCACAGAATCAGTTACAATCACTAGAGGAACATTACATCACCTAATCATTCTTAGAACTTGGGAGGTCTGTAATACCTGAGATCTGCCTGTTAACATCCTCATTCATCTCAGAAGTACATGGCATGCATGCTCCCATCTTTGCTTCATCCTCACTCCTGGAGCTTTGTTTTTTTTTTTTTTTTATGAGAGACGGTGCACCTGAGATGTAAATTCCATGTGGCTAATAATATGCAAGAAAGTGACATCCTGATAACACTGATTGGTCTACAGCACCAAAGTCCCATAGCCCTTCACTAGTGATGCTCCTGAGTTCTGACATCAATGGCAGTGGACATTAATGAGGTTAAACAGGAATCCACATTCACACTTTTAAGAAATATTGGACAAATTTACTATGATATTATACAAAATCGCATAATATTGGTTACAGATAATTATTTAATCATAGTGCACAACTAATTTTGAGTTCCTTGACAAAAATGCTTACCAGCAGGATCTAACTGGACCATGTTAACCAGCTAAATTTTGTCCTCTTGGATCAAACGCTGAAGAAGGGCTCAAACAGAAATCTGAATCCATTTTGACAAATCACTTGGCTTTAAATCAGAATTAATGATCTGAGTTCAAATAAAGCATTCCTTCTTTGATTATGTATTAACATTGATAACATCTCTACATGTAGCCACATATCAATGTCTTGCTTCAGCCTCTGCTATAAGTGTTGAGGGGTGGTGTGCTGGGGGTTTGGCAAGTGGCCCAAGGGAGCCATTTCTCTCGGTGTCATCCTCATTAGCACTCTCTTCTTTCTCTTCATTTCAGTCTGCTGCTGTTTCCAGGGCTGAAGGTCAAGGAAATGTCAACCTCTCTGGATGTGCACCGTTTTACTGTGTGCTTCAGTAGAATGCATGCATTATTCACTTCTGCTCATATCTCTACCTTTCTTTCCCCCCTTTCACCGTTATCACTCCATCTCTCCTTCCTTCAATTTTTAGCTGAAATGAATATGCACCTGATATCAGTAATTCCAAAGCAGAGTGACAGAAGGGACCCAAACAGGGCTGTGACTTTTTAAACATTGCACGGCTAATGTAGGGAGAGATGGCACTACATGGGCTGAATTGAGTTTTTATGCAGGCATCTATCGTAGGCATTGTTGCAGTCTGAGATCATGTGGCTTACTATAATGTTTGTTTGGTGCTTGTGATATGAATATAAAGAGAGATAAAGATAAAGGGCATTCAATTGTGTTGCAGTGCTGTTTAGAAGTGAATATACATCTTTAAGAAAGTATTTAAGACAACATGCCAACTTCATTTGTTTTCTTACATTTAATTCATAATATATGTAACCTTACCTTACAATTATAACTAAGTATACATACCTAGGTGTGTATTTATATGCTTTTTATTTTGTATTAAAAAATTGTTTAGTTCAGTTGTGAATGCTGCAAAACAGTTCTTTAGATTATAGAATAACGTTTTTTTAATTAAGTTCACAGAAAGGTTATTTTGATAACACCGAATGGTTCTTTGATGGCATTATTGTGAAAATCCTTTTATATATTGTGAACAATTTCTTAAAAGTCTCTCTCTCTCTCTCTCTCTCTCTCTCTCTCTCTCTCTCTCTCTCTCTCTCTTTGCAATTTATTCCAGGTCAAATATATTTATAAATTAAAGTTCTGAAGCAAAGAATAATGATATAAATGTGACTGCAAGAAAACAATTTAACAGATTTTTTAACACACAGATGATGGTAGACAACATGGTAACATATTTATTTGTTGCATTTTGCTTTATTAATGGCTTTTCCGCTGACAGAGTACAATGTACATACACCGAATGGTTCTTTGATGGCATTATTGTGAAAATCCAATTTATTTTTAAGAGTATATAGTGAAAAAAAGTTCTTTAGATCATTAAAATGTTATTCACATTGCAGTGATTCCTTAAAAAAAAAAAAAAAAAAAAACCTTTATGGACAAGTGAACAATTTCTTACAAGTATCTCTCTCTCTCTCTCTCTCTCTCTCTCTTTGCAATTTATTCCAAGTCAAATATATTTATAAATTAAAGTTCTGAAGCAAAGTTTTTTTATTGGCTTAAATAAAGGTTCCATGAAGAACCTTTAACATCCATGGAATAAAAATAAAAACATTATTTTACAATATATACTGTATATAACATTTATTAATTTTTTTTTATAGTGGAAAAAGGTTCCTTAGATAATTCGAATGTTCTTTACACCAAAGAGAGAGATTAGTTTATATAAATTGAGAATTGGTGTGCATGTAGTAGGCAATGAGGAGAACAATACTGAGAATAAGATTATTAGCGGACCAGACAAATGTAAGTCAAAGAATCGCAGCTCCAGCAGCCCTCATGCTACATTTCTCCCTAAACTAAATGTCAAAGTGGCTTTTAAAAGCTTGTCCAGTGTAGCTGCCAGAAATTGGAAGCAATAATTACAAAAGTGCTCTGTGTTGTATGAGTTGTTATGTGCACAGTTATGTGCTTCATTACACACTAGATACACCCACATGCCTTTCTAGCAGAGGAACCGGCAAAGAAAAATAATTATAAATATTTATTATAAATGAATATTCCTGCTAGACAAAGAATACCAAGACCACTGCGGGAATAAAAGCTTCTGTCTTCAAATCATTAGCCACCTGTTTTCATTCAAAGCGTATTGCAGTAAACTAATTGCATGGACAGTTCCTATCAAGCAACATAAGGTTAGTGGCTATTGAGAACAGAGCATGCATCAATGAAAATAGAATGACATTGATTAAGTTAAACAAAGTTAAGGAGGCGTTAGGGGAGGAGGTGGGTTGCAAGCAATGCAGTGGAAGCAGCCAAGCAGCAGACTGAAAATGCACTTAAATAGGGCGCCCTGTTTGAAATGGACCAATTGAGTGCTTTAGCGATCAGATCAGCTGTTAGATCTGGGTATCAGCTGATAGCAGAGCTTGACTACGTGGCCTGCCTGAACTGACGCTAAAACGCTATATTAAAATAGTCCATATGACGTCAGTGGTTCAACCGTAAATTTACGAAGTTACAATAATACTTTTGGTGCACAAAGAAAACAAAAATAACAACTTTGTACAACAATTCTTCTACTCATCCAGTCTGCTGTGGCTTGCCTCCATTTTGTGGATTATCACGACACATGCATGCACGTCTTCTTCATGTAAACAATGCATGCACATTGCGCTGAAGGTTATGTTGACTCGGACATGCGTCGTTTACAGAAGTACGTGCATATGTCGTGATACTCCCCAAAATGGAGGCAAGCTACAGCAGACTGGATGAGGAGGAGGCAGCATCAAAACTACGGCAAGAATAAAAGTTATGCCTTTTTTCTTTGCGTAAACATTTGGGCGGCGTTATGCAAATCACAGTGACATAGACATCTGGGGACGTGTTTAAACCAGGTGTTTTAGGAGGGCGTGGACCAGTCTTAACCTATAATAAAGAATATCTCTTTGGGTTTAAGACTTTAGTCTTTGTAACTTTGGGGATCTTATCTATTCATGAACAGCTTGTAAAACTCCAAAAAGAAAGGATAACTTCAATGTGCAACCTATGAACAGACATCATCATCATCATCATCAGCCAACTTCATGCATTCGTGCTGATAGGTGTCAGTATAAATTGGAAGAACAATGAGATAAAGAGGAGCTTGTCAAGCATAACCCTCTGAGTGCACTTTTAGGAGCTCATATCATCAGTTATTCTTTGCACGCAGTCACATCAAAAAGCAATGAACAAATCAAAGCCCAGGCAAAAGCTAAACAAAAGCTTGTATAACCTGTCTGGTGCTTATAGGTTCCATTATGAAACTCTTATGATTGTTATTTATTCTTGCATGCATCAGTGACTATTGTGATTCTCAAATACATCCCGGCAGAAGCACCCAGGTCGTCTGGTGGGATGTCTCTCTGGCATGAGCATGAGGGGTAGTTCATTAACAAGAGGACAAAGTGTAATTAAACAGCAGAGAAAAAAGGGTCATCTGTATAAATGAACATCTGTTGGTGGAGCTGGAGAGACAGAAAGACACTCATGAGCGTGTCTGGATGGAGGAGAGAATACAAGTCCTGTGATGCTCTCTGGAGTAAAGGAGGAAATAAAGAGATCGCAGCCTCAGCTGCGCTGGGAAATTTCAGTGACTGCTGGAATACTAAAGACTGCGATTGCTGCAATAAAGAAATAAGCCCTGAGCCATGTGTGTAAGGAAGTTGACAGGCCAAATAAACAGGTTCATTGCTTCCAAAATCAGTGCCTTTGCTTCTCTGAGCAGAATCCTTGACATTGTGTAGTATTAATTGCATTGGGAAGCATAAAGGTCTGGGTGCTCTAGATAAAACATGTCAGTTCAGAATAATGATATAAATGTGACTGCAAGAAAACAATTTAACAGATTTTTTTAACACACAGATGATGGTAGACAACATGGTAACATATTTATTTGTTGCATTTTGCTTTATTAATGGATTTTCCGCTGACAGAGTACAATGTGCATACTTGGTTAAGTAAACCTTGACACAATCTTTTGAAATCTGATCATGTTAGTATATTAAGCAAATATTTTATAATGCAACCTTCTAGGCAGAAAACTTGCAACTCATTGTAATATACTTTGGTGTATACTCAGTATACACCATTACTCAGTAGAGGGATTTTACAGCTATCGGTGTAAAAATACAGAGCATTTCTTTGTTTTTTTGTGCATTAGAAGAGAAGGGGGATGGTATATGCCAGGGCTGGGCTGCAATCTGGGCTCCAGATCTGCCACAGGCAGCAAATGAGTGTCAGGAGCTTCCAGTGGAATGCAATTACTCTTAACAATCCGGCCAGTGGCACAGTGAAAATTCATGACATTCATGCCATGAGTCTAACTTTCAGAACTCTCTCTACCAGCAAGTGCTAGGGGGATCCAAAAGGAGAGGCAGGAGAGGATATAAACCCGTCATGGTTACTGGAAATAAGCTGTTTTAATTCATCAGGACAGGTGGCAAGGGCTAGAAGTTATCACGGACCAAACTGATTGATGACCAAAAGACTTTTCTTTTTACAGTGGGTATGTCTGAATACACAGTACTCAGTAAACTTTTAAACGTTAGTGTGATATATTTATTTAATATATTGGATTGATGGCATTAAATAAATTCAACAAAATCAATCTATTAAATCAATGAATTAAAAATTATGTGAACCTAAAAGGACTTTTAAACATTTGTCTATTTCCAAAGTTGTTCATATGTAAAATACTTCTAGTAAATTCTAGTATCTGTGAACACTTTACATATGAATACTTAAACAGCCCTAACAAGATGATAGTGCTGGCAAAAAGTCATTGGTGTGTCTTTCTCCAGCAGAATCTTTCTTGTTAGATTAACCTTTATGCTGTTTCCCATGACTCTCCACAAGTCACAGTATAAAAAGTGTTATAATAATGACAAATGGATCCACATCAGTACACTGTACAAACCTGTTTTGTCAGTTGTTTTGAATTGTGTAACCCTCCAATGCTGCTTCCAGGCTCAAATTCTTTATATTGACCTTTTAAAATTGTCACACACCACATATAATGTAATCGGCTGCTTGTTCTAAGAGTTTTAGAGGCTGAGAAAGGTCAACAGTATTATATGTGATGATAACATGATAGCATGCTTGCCAAGGCGTTGTCTATCGGCATCATGCTGCTAAAAGCTTTGGGTTCTCTTCTCATGTTGCACTTCACCTGTAGAGACACTAATTGTATGGCAGACACTTTCGGAGGGCTTCAATTAAACAATGCTAGTGTTCAGGTCAGCCTCAGGCTGTGCAAACAATTGAGCCCCCAAAGAATATTTTGAGTGGTACCACTTGAACCACTATTAGGTTTGGGAGAATTACACAAGTCTTAAGGGATACCCTGCCACCACAGCACAACTGAACTGTTCATCAAGCATCAAATATGACATTTCCTAGAAATCCCTGCTGCAATTTAACATTATTAAATGACTGTAATTGTTCTGTAAAGGAGGCAGCACACAGAGACATGAAACCATTTACCAGAGAAAACATGGGAATCTGCGCTTATTGAAATGTTTTTGAGCTGCTTTTGTAGTGTGGATGTACCATGCATCTCTTGATCTGTGAGGCAGCTTGAATATAAAAGCATTCCCCTAGAGGAGTTCAGGATTTCAAGTCTGTGACTTCTCAAAAATCTGGCAAGTGACATTGAGCTGTGTACTTTTTGCTGTGTTCAGAGCTCTAAATAAGGACATAAATAAATTAGATTAAAAATATATATATATATATTTTCAGAATTTAGTTATGTTTTTGTTGTTGTTGTTGTTGTTTTTTAGCACTAATCTACAGTAGTGAAGCAGTGAGAGATAAAATTTACATTAACACTTCCATGTTACTAAAATGCAAAAACGTATTATTCTGACTGATGTGAGCCTTTATTTATTTAGTTAAAATTATTTATTTAGTATTTTCCAATAAGCATTGCTTCTTGATTCTGTCCGACTTTGTACATCACATTGAAAAATGTGTTTCTCTGGCATGGAAGGCAAGGGAAAAGGGGAAAACATTTTGTTGGGAGTGAATTAAAGAAAAAAACATTCCCTCTCTTTTTTTACAAGATGTAACCTTTTTCAGTTTCTGTGCTGTTGTCCTCTCTTCAGCCACAAGTGTAGCCTGATATGTACTGACATGGAGCTATTATAATACAATGACTTATTGGGTGTGTAAACACATTACAGCAGTTTCCCTGAAGAAGACTTTGTAAAGCAGGTTTTTGTGGGCATGCAAATGCCTTTAAGAAACATTTTTTATCGCCATGCCTATTCACATGCCTCCCTCAGCCTCAGACTTTACACAAATACACACACTCTATTATATTATAAGGCTTTGGAACCCATGTTCAGTTACTGGAGTTCTATAACTGAACTTCACAACAATATCAATACAATTAATATACTGTAATTAATTTAAATACAGCATGCTTTAATAATCTATATATACTCAGTTGCAAAATTTCAAGATTTGAACAGGACCCCTTCCAAGTAAACTCAGTATCAACAGAGAGAGACATCTTAGACTTACAATTCTTAAGATTTTTTGAAGTGTTTTTTTTAAATCATGTCTTATCAGTCAGGACTGTCAATGGTGCCCCCTCAAAAACAGGTGCCTGATGCCCTTGCAGTCCAAAAGTTATTGCATAGTGTCATTAATAAGTACATTAATGTGACACTAGTGTTCTAAATCTAAATTGTAACCCATATATCATACTGATTCTCTAACAGGTGGCAGCACAGCCCATGCTCTCACTGACTGAGCTGCCACTAGGAATTTATTTCTACGCTAAACACTCTTTTTCTCCTGACTTTGCAGGCCCCTCAGAGCCTCACCAGCTGGGCGTCTCAGGGGAGTGCTGACTCTATTCATCATTTGGTAATTAGCCAGTTAACTCCATTAATGAACTCTCTACCCACAGTGATTGAGTTTGGAAGTCTGGGGATGGGATTTCGGTCTCTTTCCTTCCCTCTCTTTTTTTATCTGTCTCTATTTGCCTTTCTCTAAATCTCTCTCTGTAAGTTCCTGTTTCACTAATTAAGTAGTCAGAGTGTTTTTATGCACACTTGTGTGCATTATAACTACTTAAGTGCACAGAAATGAATCATCCATAGGTCACCACAGCCTGCTTTGAATTGTGACATTTGTATTTTTAGTTATATTATTTATTTATTTATTTGTATCATGCATCATGTATCATGCATCTGTAGTATCTCCCCTTTTGCTTTAAGGGATGGTTTACCCAAAAATGAAAAGAATAAACTGTTATTATAAATTATTAAGCATGAGCCCCGTCAGTCTTTTTGCATTATTACCACACTGTTTTCCTAATTAATGTTGTTCAGTTGCTTTGACACAATCTGTTATTTTTAAAGTGCTATATAAATAAATGTGACTTGACTTGACTATACAGGTATTCAAGGGCAGGCTTTAAGATGGTTTAGATCCTACCTGTCCGATCGCTAAAACTTTGTTTATTTAAATGGGGAGTCATCCAAGGATCTGTCCTAGGTCCTCTGCTATTTTCAATATACATGTTGCCCCTTGGTACTATTATTAGAAAATACGGGATTAGTTTCCACTGTCATGCTGATAATAATCAACTATATATCTTAACAAGACCAGATTAAACTTCTAAATTATCTAAGCTAACAGAGTGTGTTAAAAATGTAAAAGATTGGATGACCAATAATTTTCTCCTATTTAATTTGGTTAAGAAAGAGATATTACTTATTGGAACAAAAAAAGTTCACAGAACCTCATAGATTACAATTTGCAACTAGAAGGATGTACTGTTACTTCCTCTACCAAACTGGCTTGCTGCCACGCTACAATCCATCAAGCTCCCTAAGGTCACAAAACGCTGGACTTTTGTTAGTACCTAGGATAGCATATGCCACTAAAGGAGGTAGAGCTTTTTTGCATTTGGCTCCCAAACTCTGGAATAGCCTTCCTGATAATGTTTGGGATTCAGACACACTCTCTCTGTTATACATTTGGATTAAAAACATAGCTCTTTGGCCAAGCATTCAAATAATTAATCACATAATTTTGCCTCAGTTATATCTGATCAAATGCACATTGTTATTTTTTAGCTTGGGTTAAACTAATTAATTTTACTTGGTTAAAACAGCAGCTACACCTATTATCTCTCTATTTTTTTTTTTTTTTTGCCAGGATTTACACAAGCTCCAGTCTGGATCCAGAACACTTGAGAAGAGATGATGCCAACCCTTCAGAGGACCTAAGATGATGCTAACCCTGAAACAACACACAGAACCACCACATTTCTACCATAAGTTCGATTGCATGAAATAATAATTTCTGTTAATAATGTTCATCGTCTGTTTGACTATGTCTGTAATTGATTTTTTCCGTACATTTCTGCCATATGCACATAACCTGACAGTCACCACTGATAAGCTACTACTAAATATTGTAGAAACTTAGTTTTCTGTAAAGTTGCTTTGCAATGATTTGTATTGTAAAATACAAATACCTTTGTTGTGATAAACAGTAACTTTACTGTAAAGATTAGTATAGCTACCGCGGCAGCAGTCGCGGCAGCCCTCCAGTTAAAAGCCCTCCTCGTGTGAAGACTGAAGAGTGTAAAGACCATCGACTCTACCGTGCGACTCCACCGGGCAGGGACATCGGCAGGGAATATAAGTATTGTTTCGATTAATCTTTTTCCTTCTTGTTTCATTTCTGTTTCAGTTGTTTTTTTGTTTTTTTTATAACTGAATCTTACTTAATCTAAATGTGTTTCCAGATCCCTACTATCACTACCACTCGCAAACCACATATCACACAATGTAGACAGCACAATCTTAACAACCTGCACACTTTGCCTATAACTGCCAATACACTACTTTCTTTTTCTATTGGTCTGTGGAATTGCCAGTCTGCTGTAAACAAAGCCGATTTCATTACTTCTATTATTAGTCATTCAAAGCTTAATCTCATGGCCCTAACAGAGACCTGGATCAAACCAGAGGACACTGCTACAGCTGCAACACTCTCCAATAATTTCTCATTTTCCCACTCCCCCCGTTTGACTGGAAGAGGTGGAGGTACTGGTCTGCTCATCTCTAATGATTGGAAATTTAATCCTTTACCATCTTTGGGTATCAATAGCTCTTTTTAATCTCATTCAGTTACTGTTACCTACCCTTTTAAAATACATTTTGTAGTTGTCTATCGACCCCCAGGACCACTGGGTAACTTTTTGGATGAATTAGATGTGTTGCTCTCAACCTTTTCTGAGGATGGTACTCCCCTAGTTATGCTTGGAGATTTCAACATCCATCTAGATAAACCTCTGTATGCTGATTTCCACACTCTGCTTGCCTCTTTTGATCTCAACCGAGTGTCAACTACTGCTACTCACAAATCAGGCAACCAACTGGACCTTATTTATACACGACACTGCTCAACTGATCATGTTCTGGTTACTCCACTGCACACGTCGGATCACTTCCTCCTCACTCTTAACCTCAACATGGTCCCTGACACTTCCCTTACCCCTCCACATGTCATCTTTCGACGTAACCTACGCACACTTTCACCCTCCCGGCTTTCTGCAATGGTTTCATCTTCACTTCCTTCCCCTAAACTGTTTGCATCTTTGGATGCTAACAGTGCTACTGATACTTTCTGCTCCACTCTAACATCTTGTTTAGACACTGTTTGCCCCTTATCTTCCAGGCCAGCCCGTAACACCCCTTCTGCCCCTTGGTTATCTGATGTTCTACGCGAACACCGTTCTAAGCTTAGAGCTGCTGAAAGGGTGTGGCGCAAATCCAGAAATACTACTGACCTTAATATGTATCAGTCACTCCTATCTTCTTTCTCTGCTAATGTCTCCACTGCTAAAATGACATACTACCATAACAAAATTAACAATTCGTCTAACTCTTTGCAACGTTTTTCATTAATAAAATTAAACACATTAGTGCACAATTTTCCACACCACAATCAGTCAAGCTCATATCACCAGCAAACTTACACTCATTTACATCCTTCTCTTCACTCTCTGAGGCAGAAGTCTCAAAACTCATCCTTTCTAATCACCCTACAACTTGCCTGCTTGATCCTATTCCATCTCATCTCCTTCAAGCCATTTCTCCTGCAGTTGTACCTGCACTCACTCACATCATCAACACATCCCTCCACACTGGTGTTTTTCCCTCATCATTTAGACAGGCACGTATAACTCCACTACTTAAAAAACCCAACCTCAATCCTTCTCTTTTAGAGAACTACAGACCAGTTTCCCTTCTTCCTTTCATTGCAAAAACACTTGAACGAGCTGTGTTCAACCAAGTCTCTACATTTCTCACACACAACAACCTCCTTGACAGCAACCAATCTGGCTTCAGAAGTGGACATTCAACTGAGACTGCCTTGCTCTCAGTTGTTGAAGCTCTAAGACTGGCAAGAGCAGAATCCAAATATTCAGTACTTATCCTGCTTGATCTCTTGAGCTTTTGACATGGTTAACCACCAGATCCTCCTATCAACCCTACTGGCAAAAGGACTGGCATCTCAGGAACCACACTTCAATGGTTTGAGTCTTACCTATCAGATAGGTTCTTCAAAGTATCTTGGAGAGGTGAAGTGTCCAAGTCACAACATCTAACTACTGGGGTGCCTCCCAGTATCATTGATTTTCTATAGTTTTTTTTTATTTGACTTAGATGTAATTTATATGGATTACTAAATCTAGAATTTATCATACTGCCACAGATAAATAAAAGTGCTACCCAGATTATAAACGTGACCATTGGTGAGAGAGTCACCCACACACTCACTTTCATACGATTGGCGCAATTAATTTGTATCGTCGTTCACAGATCTTGCAAGAAGCTAATATATACGAACAGGCCCAGATGTGTCTAAAACCAATATGTCATGTGATATTCAATTATGTCTGTGTTGTGCATTCATAGGTCATGTGGCGCGTCTAGAATGAAAAAAGAGGATGAATTTGAAATGGCCCGTCAGTGCAGGGGAAAGAAATCTAATCAGCATAAGCTGTCACTGCTACAGCTAGTGCTCTGCCCTATTTATATTCATGTCTCATTTGATTGGCATCACCTCCTCTGGTATGCCCATCATATTCTACTGTGTTGCATTGCCCACATTCTCTTGGCCACATTTGGTGGCCCTCCGTAGGACACACATACCTCGGTCTGAAGCAAGTCCACTAACTAGCAGCTTGAACAGCTTTCAACATTAGAACGAAAGAACGATTATTGACAATTCCATTTCAGAAAGGAGATTGTCAAATTTGGGGCAAGTAATCAAGATTGATGGTCAAAATGATGCACAGCATGACCATCACATGTAAATCCATTATAGTAATCATGATCACAAGCTCTTTGGATTGACTTCCCCCCACCTAGAGGACAAGAACCAGGGTGAAATTCCTTTTAACCTCTCTGGTCTTCACAAAACATATCCTTACTCAACAGAATGGCACAGAAATGGCCTTTCCATGTATATATGCACCTAATGACACTAAAAATACTTACAAACATCATCAACAAATATCAGTCCGTTGCTTAACTCCATATCATATAAGTAACCCACACATTTGACTATCATATTTCTAATCACTTAATGTGTATGTATTTTTAATAACTATTACATAGCTTAAGGGATCATATTCATGTTAAGTATATGTGTGTTTCAATCTTTTAGCTTGAAACGTTTCTGCCAATCAATTAATTTGTCAAATGTATCATATTCTTGTTCTAGGAATCATGTCCAAAATTATACTCTGCAAGAGTGGGGAAATTCAGACCACGTGATTAATAAGATAACATTTGATTTATGAATGGGGAGGAGAAATATACAACGCCATGAGCAAATACAATATCTAATTGGTTAAGACACTTTGGGAGGTGTCCCAGAGCCCGGTTTAAATACTCAGGACACCATCAAATTGACCCTTTTAGCTCTTTAGCTTTTTGGTCATGGCTTGTAGCTTTGCTTTTAGCTTTTGCTTTTAGTCATGCCTGCTTTTTACCTTTTCGCTTTTAGTCATCACTTTCAGCCATGCTTTTTGCCATTACTTTTTGCATTCTTTTTAGTGCTCTTTGAGTGTGCTCTGGCTTACATTCCAGCTGCTCCTCCAAAACCATGGGGAGAAACGCCACCTAGTCTCGTCAAACTTTACTTCTATTCTTCTACTTTAGTTTATTTTCTTTTCCGTTGAGAGTTTTGTGTTCTGGGTTAAGTTTTGCCTATAGCCGTGTGTCCATGTCCGACCCTCGAGTGTCGGTGTCAAGATGTAATTTCAATGACTACTGAACTTCCAGCCAATCAGCAACCTTGGTAAACCCCTTTTTTGGCAAGGAGACAACAAAGGGAACCCCCTAAACATTTTAAATTGCTTTAAACTTGGGATTTCCCATTTTCATTCTCAAACTCATTCTTTACTCACTTTCTCCCTGCAGCTTGTATGAATATGTGAATGTGTGTGTTCATGTGTTAGATTAGTTAATATGTCTTATAGGTTTATCCAATAAAGCCTTATTTATAGTTGAAAAGAGAAGTATCTTTTGTTTTGTGCTTACATGTACATCTCTTAAACTGCCGATCTTTTTACTGTGCTAACAAATAGTATTTTTACTATATTTTGGATTTTAATATCCATTGCAGAGTTGATGTTATACAGCTCGTTCAGTAAATCGCTGGCCAACTCAGTTATTATGTCCAAATTTCCTATAAAATCTTAAATTATTTCCTTTGAGCTAAACTGACCTGTTTCCCTTACACAAGCTTTTGAATGTCGATCTCAATGTAAATAGGGAAGAACATAAAAAATAATAATAATAATAATAATTAAGATTATGTTGATCGACTGATATATGAAATGCCCTTATGCGGGCCATCTTTAGCTCATGAAATGTGACAAACCTTCAAGTCAATCACAGGTCTGTCAATCTGTGCTGAAGCTCAATAGGTCAGGCCTTGTGACACTGGGTCCAGCTAATGGGCCGCTAGGTTTGATTCTTTGCCCAGGTTGTTGGCAGATCATGTCACAGTAGGTTCCAGAGTCACAACAGATATGTCAAGCATCAGAACAAAATTGCAGATTTCCTTGGTTATTCATGTCATGTTTAATCATTTTTGTACTCAATATATGTATGTGTGTGTGTGTGTGTGTGTGTGTGTGTGTGTGTGTGTGTGTGTGTGTGTGTGTGTCTGTGTGTGTGTGTGCGTGTAGTAATTGTAATATTTCCATATTCCATAAAGTGTACACTAGCCTTTGTAAAAAATTAATAGATAAATGAAAAAAAAAAAAAAAAAAAAAATATATATATATATATATATATATATATATATATATATATAATGCATGTTCAGTTCAATTCCTTTTTAATTGTATAGTGCTTTTTATGAAACAAATTGTTGCAAAGGAACTACAGAGATTAGTTTCCAGATTATTTAGTAGTAGTTTATAAGTGGTGACTCATCCTTTATGTACATATGGCTGAAATGAATGGAAAAATAAATTAAAGACATAATCAAACAACGAAAATTATTACCGGCAATTATTATGATGCAATCAAACTTATAGTAAAATTTGGTAGTTCTGTATGTTGTTTCAGGGTTGGCGTCATCTGAGGCCCTCAGAGGGGTTGGCATCATCTCTTCGCAGGTGTTCTGGATCCAGACTGGAGCTTGTGTAAATCCTGGTTACCACGGAATGTCAATCCCGTGGCAGAAACAGACAAACAAATAGAGACATAATTAGCGAAGCTTCTGTTCCAACCAAGTAAAATTAATTTGTTTCAGCCAAGCTAAAGAATAATAATGCACATTTGATCAGATATAACACAGTCCATGGTTGTGAGATTCATTTGAATGCTTGGCCAAAGAGATTATTCTTTAATCTAGATTTAAACAGAGGGAGTTTCTGAACCCTGAACATTAACAGGAAGGCTATTCCAAGGTTTGGGAGTCAAATGTGAAAAAGCTCTACCTCCTTTAGTGGACTTTGCTATCCTAGGTACTACCAAAAGTCCAGAGTTTTGTGATCCTTAGGGAGAGTGATGGATTGTAGCATGGTAGAAGACTAGTTAGGTACGCAGGAGCTAGACCATTAAGGGCATTGCAGGTAAGTAATAATATTTTGTAACTGATATGAAACTTAATAAGTAGCCAGTGCAGAAATAAATGCCCTTCTTCAAATTGTCTTTTTTTCAAAGATTCCAGATATCCTTAATAATAACAAAGAAATGTTTCTTAAGAACCAAATAAACAATGATTTCGGGAAGGATCACTTCTGTGACACTGAAAACTAGAATGGCTGCTAAAAATGTAGCTTTCCCATCACAGGAATAAATGACGTAAAAATAAAACATTACTTTAAATTGTAGTAATGTTTCACAGTTATATGTTTTTATTCCAATAACTGCAGCCTTTGTGAGCTTGGGAGCCTTATTTCAAAACCATGAAAAAAATCTTACTCATCATAAACTTTTAAACTGTATGTGTATAATTATACAATTAAATGATAGACCTCTGTTACAACCTATCACAGTGACAATGAAAACAAAACTCATTTAAAACGAAAAAATGGGATGATAGAAATTCCATAGTGAATGAAAAAACAAATGAATGCAATGGGCTAGGTGCACAAGATGGCGCCGGTGAGCTTCAGCGAAGCGAGTGTGTGCAGACTTACTTCCGGTCTTGTGACGCTCGCATTGACTGTAAGGGAAACTTACATACGAAACTTGGCTAGATGTATATAATCAATGATTTTCAAATTTAACAGCGGATAGTGGTATATCAAAAACATGGGGAAACATCCTCCCTACATTTTTGCATAACTCTGTGTGGAAATTCATCAAGATACAATGCGTAGATTGCTTTATTCTTCTGTTGATTATGCGGATCAGCGTCAGGTCAGGTCCACAGGGTTTTCTTCTTTCAAACACAAACCACTCAAATATGCAATACTTTTCATTTTCGAAGAGCTGGTTTTGTTCTGAATGTTATGTAAGATTAATGTTTCTGACTGTCAAACAAGACGCACAGAGATTTCTGATAAAGCATGTTTTATTAACTTTATTTGATAACATAATTTATAACTAACTGTACAATTAAACGTAATATAATTATGGTAGGTTTGCATTAAATAAAAGATCGCTGTTTGCATTCATGTGTGTTTTTATCTGTTTATTTGTGAAAGATCTGCGGCATAAATCATTGTCTATGAGCAGCGCATGTATGTTGTTATTCTTTTGCATTCATTATCAGATAAAACAGATATTAAAATTAGTCATGTATTTTTTACTGTGTAAAATAATAAAATATCTTGTGAAAATAACGATGAAACAGACTGATGTATGTGTACAATTGAGAAATGGATATTTCTGAAGATAAATCGCAGCCCATGTCTCACGAGGTAAATATTTCATAAAAAATAATAATAATAATAATAATGCAAACATTTTCGAGAAATAAGTAATTTGTACATTTATATATTTGGTAAGATTAAAATACATTATGTAGCTGTGTATACACACCATGAGTTCAACTTTCATTTCGTGAACAGTAGTGAACATTAGCGTATTTAATTCATTCACCAGACCCAAACATACACAAGTTTCAAATCCACTGGCTCAGTTAACATTTATAGTATAGTAATAATAGCAGTGTATATCTTATTTGCATTTGAAGTGATATTATAAATCCTATAAACATATAGAAGGTAATATTTGGACTTATCCGGTTCTCTGCACTGACGTTTAGCACAACCGGAAATATCTATGCACACACTCGCAAGACCGGAAATCCAAGATGGCGGAGATATGCAACTAGCCCATACTAATGGCATTACATCATTTTATTGTGTAACTTCAACCAGCCCACAACTCCACATCTTCAGCCAATGCCCAACCTTTGGCTTCCCAAGATGTAATTTCAATGACTACTGAACTTCCAGCCAATCAGCAACCTTTGTAAACCCCACTTTTTTGGCAAGGAGACAACAAAGGGAATCCTTGTTGTTCTTGTAATAAGCATTGATTTGCTCATGTAACTTGACAGGGAAGTCACCAAACAGTAAATGGGTATTTTTAATACAGATGACTGTTTGAATGGGGATGAGGATTTTAGACAGTGTAGAGCAGACCGGTTTGGACCTGATCTGAACCAGATACATTAAGACTGCTGCTTGCCGTGCCGAGGCATTTAGTAAATCCTGAAGCGAAAGAGAAAGAAACAAAGGGAATGTGGCTTCATATTTTGTGGACTTCCATTAAATATGGAGTGGATGGGAAATGGCATCAGAGAGCGATAGAAGGCCAGCTGTCTGGGCTGAGTGAATCATCCTGTGCTGGCAGATGAACAGGTAACAGAAGATCGCCTCCCGGCACTTGTCGCTCCATCCTTTATGGGAAGGCGAGGCGTTTCTTGCTCTGTGGCCTTACTCTGTAAAACATTTGGCTCACTAAAGATGGGACCATTTGTGCAAGTAAAAAGAGAAGTCAACACAGGCCACTTCTGATGTAGGCAGGGGAATTGTCCTTTCACATCAATATCCCAGCAGTTCTCAAGGCTGCAATGTGATAATGCAGATGTTACTCCAAACCAAAGGTTTTAGCCTTTTTGTCTTGAGTTTACAATTCTGTCCTCATAGGTTTTTGATTAAAGAGGAATAGCAAATAAGCAGATGATACACTGACAGGCTGTTAACTGTATAAATGGCATTATTAGCCTGTGTATGAAAACACACTCATGGAGGAAATGGTTAATGCAATCTTCATATTATGAACATTAGTTGGTTGGTGCATTAGTCAGTGTTGGCAAAAATTCAAATGATTTTGAGGTTCCATGAAGAACCTTTAGCATCCATAGAACCATCCAACTGTGCAAAAGGTTCAGTGAACTATAAAAGAAAGTTATTCAAAGTGAATAATTTCATAGTTCTTCATAAAAAAAGAAAAGGAAATTATGGTTTTGGGGGAACCAAAGGTTATTATTTCTAATCTTACTAAATACTTTTTAAGAATTCACAATGTTTCCTTTGTTTAACATCATTAAACTTCTTGAATTATGAATATTCTATATTTTGTGCATGATACAAATGACCTGAGAATATGTAGAGGTCATGTAAATGCATTAAACAAATTTTACATTTATTTATTTTATTTTTTATTGCTAAAACACCCAGTTTGACCCACTGTTACACCAGATTTTCACTCTGAAAACACCTTTAGCAGTGTTCTGGCAGTGTATTCAGTGTGCATACAAAAACAAGAAGAAGGTAAAACACATTTCAAATACTATAAGGTTAATGTTTTTTCTTTTGTTGGTGGGTTTTTAAAATCATTGGTTTGGTGATTGTTATCAGCATAGTATTGTGCATTTAAATACACTAATTGGAGTTGGTCATGGGGCATCAAGTCTTGACTTTGGAAAGTGTGTTTTCATTGTACAATGAACTCTTTTATCTCAAAAGAACAAGGGGAATTTGATTTCACACAATGTGATTGAAAATGTTTTTGAAGGAGTATATTAAGCGCATTAATGTTCAGGTGTTGCAATACTTTTTAACTATGTGAATTATGATTGCCAGACATTTTGGCAGAAAGAGTGTTTTTTAACCTCCTGTGGGTCTGAAATGAGTCAGTATGTCATTATTTTAAAACACATTTTCCTGCAAAGCTCTCATGCCTTACAGTCCAGTGGAAACATGCAGACTTACTGATTATTTGAAATCCCCAAACATGATAAAGTAAAAATACTAAGTCAGTACATTCCTTTGCTTTTCAAAAGTACTTTTGTAGTTTTGTAGTAGTTTTGTATATTTATTAGGCCGAAGAGACCCTTTTACTTGTAGCCAGCCCACATTCTAACCATTAGTCAAACTTTTCTTTCCACATTTACATCTATAGTTGGATGACTGGATTCATTATGATCATGCATAATGCAGACCATGCATCTAGGCTTGTTTGCTAACTGGCTATTATATGTTTTCATGTAAAAAGTGGACTCACTATGGTGAAAGGTAATGTAAAAATTATCAACAGAATTTGTGACCGGCATGTTATGTAAAATAAATGTCTTGTGAAAATGGAATACCACTGAACTCCCTTAGACAGCGGCCTCATCAGTTATTTAAGGCAAGGCAAGTTTATTTATATAGCACATTTCGTACACAATGGTAATTCAAAGTGCTTTACATAAAATAAAGTAAAATAATAATGAACAAGAATAAAACAAGCAATTTTAAAACTTTTAAAATTATTAAAAAAATTACTTATTTAAAATGAATTTAAAACAGTTAGAAAATGATTTTACATAAAATAAAATAAAAAAACAGTGAAAATATAGTGCAATCAGTTTGGACATTGCACAGTGCTCATTCAATAAATGCACAGCTAAAGAGATGAGTTTTAAGTCTAGATTTAAATGTTACTAGTGTTTTAGCACATCTGATCTCTTCTGGAAGTTGATTCCAACTGCGGGCGGCATAGTAACTAAAGGCAGACTGCCCTTGTTTTGTGTGAACCCTTGGTATTTCTAACTGACTCGATCCTAATGATCTGAGTGCTCTGTTAGGTTTATATTCTGTGAGCATATCTGAAATATATTTCGGTCCTAGGTCATTTAGTGACTTATATACGAGTAAAAGTACTTTAAAATCAATCCTAAATGTAACTGGAAGCCAGTGTAAGGACCTGAGGACTGGTGTGATATGCTCAGATTTTCTGGTTCTAGTCAGAATCCTGGCAGCAGCGTTCTGGATGAGCTGCAGCTGTCTAATGGTCTTTTTAGTGGGTCTGTAGCATTTAGCTCCATAAACTGTACACAAATTTGCGATCGCCTGAGAGTCAGTCCCCTTAAATTTCATATGAAACCGGCGTCAGACCGGTCTTCTCTCCGTTTTTCAGCGCGCTCTTCAATCCGCAGACCACGGCGGAGCAGCGCGAGTGCACTCAAACACAAACAGAGGACACAAGGTGTGTGTTTATCGACAGATTGTTAGAATATCTGTATCTGTAGCAGTTCTTTGTCATAAATATGGTTTACAAAAGGTCACGAGGGAGCAGTCGGTTAGGTTTCTCATCTACTGTAAAGTTTTCGCTTGTCACAGCTGTTTCCTCCAGCGAAAATCTAGCCCTTAATTTAACACATATGAACGAACACATACTTTAATTACACACTTATTTAAATATACTTAATTTAATCATATGTACTTTATACATACACCAGCTACTGTGCAAAAGTCTTAGGCACGTTAGTATTTTCACTTAAAAGAATGGTGTTCGGACAGTTATTTATATATTTTGCTGGAGTGTGTCAGTATAAAATATCAGTTTACATTTCCAAACATTCATTTAGCCGTTGCTTGTGCATTCAAAATCGCACTAGATTATTGTTAAAATGAATGGCAAACTGATATGTCCTACTAAGACTTTTGCACAGTACTGTATTTTAAAAACTACACATTGTTGCTACTTTATAAAGACTGACCATACAGTAATTCACAGAACTGATTAAAGACAGTGACAGACAGCACTCATTATAACTAAATATCAGAGAGTTATCCATAGTTTTTTTGTGGCTCTTTTTTTTAAGTATCGGTTCAGGCACCAGTACCATTTTAAAAGTATCGAAAAGGCACTGGACCCTACTTAAAAGTTATTATTTCTCACTGGCTCATTTACCAAATGGGTGCTTTATCTTCGTCCTCCAAAAATTAAGCTACAGTAGGTAGTTCGGTAGCGAGACGTTTTAATAAATCATCGTTTGACAATGTTGTGATAACTAGACTATACCAACTTTGTAACTCGTTACCCCTCCACACTGGACATAGCAAACGTATGTAGCGAATACAGGAAGCTATCAATCAAGAAGGTATCAGGATTATGAGTTATTTTTAATTTTTAGTGTTTGATTAATCACTTGGATTAATCATTCATTTTGACAGCACCTATAATTTTTATTGTAAATAGACAACCATACAAGGGTAATTGTTACTAAGCACCAATGTTCTTGTCCATTGCCCTCGCAGATTCCTGCAGCCAAGCTTGGATGTACATTTACATTCCATTTAAGGTTATTGATGACATGCCTCTAAAGTTTGACTTCTTGCACCATAACAATACTTATAGGCAACTAGTCATCATATCTCTAGTCCTTTAATGTATTTGCATTGTACTAAAGTGCGTTCATTTTCAGTGGGCATATATGCGGCTGAAACAGGTAGCCTAGTGCATCCCAAATTATACAACATGAACATTTTAGTATAAAATTATAGTCATTATGGCCTATGGCCTTTAGAAAAATGTTTATTTGAGGATGTGGGGTGGAGCACAATAGGCCCCTGTGGTGCGGCCTAAGCTTTTGTTCTTGATTAATTTTTTTTCCTTACATTACTTTTACTTTAAGTAGTTTTTTACCAGTACTTTTACACTTTTACTTGAGTAAAAAGCTTGAGTTGATACTTCGACTTTTACAAAAGTCTTTTTAAACCCTAGTATCTATACTTCTACTTGAGTAATGAATGTCAATACTTTTGACACCACTGCCTGGAGCAGTGGGCAGCCATGTGCTGCGGCACCTGGGGATTCGGTGCCTTACTTAAGAGTCTCGTCTTAGTCGTGGTATTGAGGGTGGAAGAGAGTGCTGGTAATTCCTCCCCACACAACAATTCCTGTTGTACCTGAGACTCGAAGCCACAACCTTTGTGTTACAAGTCCAACTCCACTTGTGGCCCAGTAACCACTGGGCCACAAGTGCCTTTCTAAGCCTTGGTTCCTGGTTTTGTTTCTCTGCCTTTCTTTTTGCTCACCCTTTGCTTGTGTTTTGCCCTGTTGCTTTTGTTTGGACATATTGCCCATGTTATGACAGTTGCTTATTTTTGGACTTTGATTGTGGATTACCACTTTAATAAATACTGCGTCTGGTTTCTCAACCCTTTGTGTACCAGTGCAGTTTCATGAAAATATAATACTACCTTGAAATTACTTGTTTAATTTATAAATGCTTCAAAATTGTAATTTCACCTACATCTTGCAAAAGAATTCATATTATTATCAAAAATATTTTTTTCAAGCACAAATTTCTGAATGTTCAATAGAATAGCAAACAAGTGGATTTCTTGGAAGGAAATACTCAGCTGGAATGTTCTGGATGAATTTACTTCTGTATCAGACCAGAGAAATAAAAGAAATGCCTCTAAAATACCCAAAGTAAAATACCCCTTAACTTTGAATAGCATGTTGAATTAAAAAAAAAAAAAAAAAAAAAAAAAAAAAGTTTCTTATAAGATATTTGACACTTTGTCCCAAGGAAAAAATAATACAGTTTTTAATACTGGTTGTGTTTCATTTCTAAAAATCTCCCGATGTCCTATTTTGCTCTGATTCATCCAACCAATCTGTTTTTATCATAGAGTGCCACTCATTCAGTTGCTGTGACATCTATGAGAGGTTTTGTAGCACTGGAAGAGTGTGGACTGTGGGGATTGACCTGTCACAGATTTGCTTGGTTTAATGTGTGTGATCTTGTTTAGTCCCCTGACTCCCTCCATTGCGAGATAGATCCTAGGGCATCATTGTCCATGAGCTGTCCAACAAGAAAAAGGGTTTATTACACCTGGATTTGCTATTGGATATATATATGGCAGACATCCCAATCCTTATTGTTAACAGTAGGATATTGCAGCTCATAGGGGCTTATCCCATGAAAAAGTAGGCATTGTTTTTCTGAAGGAACAAAAACTCAGCAGACTGTTTATAAAAATACACTCTGGTTTCAAAGATTCAGTCTGAGCTTTTTTATCCTTGCTTTTAAACAGTCACTAAGTGTTGAAACAATTAAACAGAACGTCCTCCATGACAGACATGAGTAATACAACCAAATGATTACCATAATGTCAATCTTTCAGGACTGAGACATTGTGTAAAACCTAATTCTTACAATTGCAGAACTCAAAACCCTTCACATTTGACCGTCACCTTGTCAGCACCGGCCAATACAATGTTCGCTGCAGTGCAGTGAAGAGGAAGATAGTAATTACTGACTGGAAAAGTCAAGTGCACCATGCAAGGATGGAACGGTGACCTGATATACTGTGACAAATGCTATGATTTAGAAAATGCATGCAATGTGTCGATCAAAGGATCTTTTCATTCAAATCAAACAGGAATATATTGCTTGGAGTGTCAATGTTAGATAAAGCAGCCCTATACCTGCTCACCTTGTCAGGAAATGAGAGACTTTTATGTGACCACTTGAATGTTAAATCACATGGATACAGAGACCTTGTCCCTTGGTAAGATTGTTCAGCTTGCAAAACACCTATTTCATTCATATACTGTAGGTCTTTGCTGTAAACGTTTTCAATAATGTAAGGCTAAATTGATCTTAGAAGATCTAAAAAAATCAAACAAAAAGGAAATCTGACAAGCTATATATATATACGTAATATATGTAATATATGTAATATATATGTAATTAATGTCATGCTGCTGAGTTTCTAAGCATTCTTCATGAATTGAATTGAAATTGCTTTAAGTTTGTGCTACTGTACGTTAGTGAGCAGTTCCTCATGTAATTTTTTCTCTTTGCTTTCTTTAGCAAACATTTTAAATGTTATAATTGTATCATTTTATTTCATCTTTTATGTGAATTTCATTTTTACTTATAAATATGATAGATGAGAGTAGACTGAGCTACATTTTGTATGTACTACATAATCAGAATATTGTGGGAATTTTTTATTTTTTTTTAACCTTTAACACTTTAATCTGTCATGCACTTTAAGTTTTAAATGCACTGTATGGACTAGCTGTAGTCATCTAATCTATCTGCATTTTCTAAATGAAAAACAAAATATTTTGTAAATGTTTGCCACAGTATGATTCTTTGTATTCTAAACAATTTTAGTGAGGAAGTATAGCTTCTTCTCAGATATGAATCTCTATGTGACCAAATGAAAATGCCTGCTGATGCCTGAGATTGTCCATGTTTATTTTATCATATCATGTATTTTTTAAAGTTTAAGTACAGTATGAGGTGTAACCTTATATTACTATAAAGGATTCCAGATAAAATCATTTACGAATATTAAATGGCAAAATATTATTTTATTTGAATATAATTGCACCTATGATTTCAACTGTCAACACAATATTACACTAAATTAATGGTTTTCCTTAATTCGGAACAGACTTCATCTGCATTTCTGTAAATTAACATTTTTATCAGGCACCTTAAATAAAATGGGGTTTACGAAATTAAACAAGTGTTACAGTAAAATTCACAACCTTTAAACTTTATGAGAGCCCAGTTTGCTTTAAATGAAGATCAAGGGCTAATGGTCCTGGGTAAAGCAGGAGAAACAAATGGAAGTGATTAAGATGTCAATGATCCAATTAGGCTGTAGTGTAAAATTACAGCCCCATATAACAAAGCGGAGCTGCCAAATGAATCCATAAAACAATTAAATAATGTTCCTTGTCACTTTTAGCTTGGCCTAAATTGTTTTCTGTTGAATGGCATCAGCACTACAGGTCTATTGCAAACTCCTGTCAGTAATTCTTTGACGTGATGTTTCTTATGTATGGTTTTGGAAATATTGTAACGTAGATTATATTTTTAGTTTACTATTCAGAGGAGTAAACTGTAATGCTCATGCTCATGAATCTTGCTGATGCATGTTTTGAAGGGGTTAGACTCAGGTGCTGTATTGAAGTCACTGTTCCTCAGAGACAAAAAAAAAGTGAAAGTGAAAAAAAAAGTGAAAGTGAAATTGACATTCAGCCAAGTATGGTGACCCATACTCAGAATTCGTGCTCTGCATTTAACCCATCCAAAGTGCACACACATAGAGCAGTGAACACACACACAGAGCAGTGGGCAGCCATTTATACTGCGGCGCCCGGGGAGCAGTTGGGGGTTCGATGCCTTGCTCAAAGGCACCTAAGTCGTGGTATTGAAGGTGGAGAAAGCACTGTACATGCACTCCCCCCACCTACAATTCCTACCGGCCCGAGACTCGAACTCACAACCCTTCGATTGCGAGTCCGACTCTCTAACCATTAGGCCACGCCCCCCCCCCCCAAAAAAAAAAATTACTTAAACAAAAAGACAAAAACTTACTTTGATCCCAGTAAACCACTAGTGTAATTTCCTCTTCACTGCTTCTCTATTAAAAGCTATTACTCATTCTTAACCTATTATTTGTTTGATCTTATCAGTCAAATAATAATAATGATAAATACTAATATTATTAGTTTAATTTTAATATTAAAAGCTCAATTTTGTCAAACAAATAATAGGATTGCACATTAACGCCCTGACATAGATAAATTTATATGAGTGATAACAAAAACACATATCATGATCCTTTAAAATGAATAATATTTCCTAGAAAATATATCCTATTTGGCAAGATGCCCAATATTCAGTCAAAGTCATTTTTATAACAGTTAGCATATATTTACATTTACTCATTTAGCAGACGCTTTTATCCAAAGCGACTTACAATTAGGAAGCAATCAGTATCAACAAAATAGCAATGATATACAAGTGCTATAACAAGTCTCAGTTAGCTTAGCACAGTACACATAGCATTTACTTTAAATACTCTTTATGAATATGTATGTATGTATGCATGTAAATCATTTGCATTGTATCTATACATACATACATATACAGTATATGGAAAATAAATGATCTGCAAACTTCAGTTTTTTCTTTTTCAACTGGTTTGCTTAGGCTTTGTAACAGACCTTTTTTCTTGTAGAAGTTTTGCAATCGCGATAACACAATAAGGCTTCACAAAGGCTGTATTTCTGTTTAACTGTCCACAAGCAAAGGATGTGTTTCATTGTGATAAATGAGTCACAATTCAAAGAAAAGTGGGTTTGATAAGAGAAGAGTAGAAACTACAGATGGTGAAAGAGCTTTTGTGAATCACTGACACTGTTGTTCAGTGTGGCGTGATGATAAAGAAAAAAGACAGGGAAAGAGGTTTGACCTTGGGGTCCCATTTATCACTTAATACCTTTTTTCTCATGTAGGCCATTTCATCTTTATATATAAGATGGCTAAATAAGATACAGGTCAATGTGTGAAGAACGTGCGTGATCGTAGCTCAGAGTGATAGCATTTGAGATTTGGTGTTTAGTCTGTGTCTTAACCTGCAGAGCCAAGTAGTAACATTGTTCTCTTATGGCTGTAAATGCTGTGTCTTATCGATATGAAGTACTGAAAGGTGAAGTAATTAAACTGAACCTCAGTGTTCCTTATAAAAACACTGTAAACACAGAAAATAGAGTTGTGTTGGCTGTTGAGGTGATCTTTTCAATTAAGAAGGTTAAGGAGTGCTGGTTTTGTCAATACAAGTGCCCTGAATCTGAAAAGGACAGCAAATGGCTGACAAACCATTTTATTCTTACATATATATGCTTTATAATAAGAATAAAATATGCTCTGACATCATTATTAATGGCATTCTACTTCGCTCTTGGGAAACTTTCAATAATATCATAGATGGCTTCTCTCTTACATATGAAATCACATTCCTTTAAGTAAACTACTTCTATGTGTTGCTTAGAAATGCACAATTACAGACAATTTTGCACAAAAAACAATGTTATTTCTAAAATGCAAGTTAATTCATTTGAACTTCTTGTTCATTGAATGGTTGTATAAACACAGTGTCACTTGCAACCTTGCTCTTCATCTGAATAGCACAGCTGGAATTAATAATCTAGTTATATCTAAGTGTTCATAAACAAATTAGTAAAGCATTAGTTCTAAGATAGTAGGAAACAAATTATATCGCCATCATGACAATTAAAACAAGATTTGAATTAAATGTATTTCAGATTGCCTTGTTTTGTTTTATTACCCCTTTGCTACATGACAGAATCAGAGGCAGTTATAGTAATGTACCTAATAAAACAACTGATAGCTTAAAGGTGACCTATTATGCTCACTTTTACAAGATGTAAAATAGGTAACCTATTATGCCCCTTTTTACAAGATGTAAAATTAGTCTCTGATGTCCCCAGAGTGTGTATGTCAAGTTTTAGCTCAAAATACACCACATATAATTTTTATAGCTTGCTAAAATTGCCACTTTTAGGGTATGAGCCAAATTTTTGTATTTTTTCAAATACAATTTTTGTATTTGACCCTTTAAATGCAAATGAGCTGGTGTTCCCGCCTTCTTTTTCAGAAGAGGGCAGAGCTTCAAGTGCTCATGCTCCAGCATACAGACAAAAAAAAAGAAAAGAAAAGAAAAACAGGATGATTTCACGCAATCTGTTTGTACTGTGCATAGTAAATGCGCATTTATGAATTACACAGACGCGGAGCATGGTGCGATAAATATAACATCATAGCTGTTCTCATTGTGCCTTTGCATGCTATCACATTATGAGCTTGACAAATTCAAGTTGATGACTTCACATTCCTTTCATGTGCAACTTTCAACTACCACATTCTTATTTATGGTCATTCTGGTAGCACCTGAAAGCAGCATCAATGAAAACAGGTAGAGACAATGGTAGCTTTAGAAGGATATGCCTTAAAGAGTCATTTGGAAAATTTTGGAAAATTTTTAAAGAGCCATTTTGGAAAAATAAATTATGACGCATGATGCTTACTTTGTATGGAGTCTGGACGGTCGTGCACAAAGCGTTGGTATCGATCCCTCTTTCAGAAGCAACCTTTGCACAAATCCAGCACTGAACTGATCCTCGTTTGTGAGGCAGTCCTGCGTAAAATGATTCGCACAAAAATATATGACTTTTCCATTTTTTTATTGACATTTCCTTTGAACATTTTTGTTATCCACCATGTTCTCAGCGGTCTATAGAGACTCCTATGTTCGCTGGTGCATCCCAACATTCAACACTTGTAATGCCTCTTTGGCGCAGATATTGTATCTCCAGCAGCTACAGCAAGAAAACAGTAATGGCGGACTGCTTCTTCTCACTCAGGGCACTGTCTATGCTAATAGAGTAGAGAACGTCACAAATTGGTGGGACTTTCCCAAGTATGACATAATAATATGGATCCGCTTGTTTGGAGGGACTGTTTATGATTTATTGGGATTATACAAAAATTAGTCGGTGCATTTTTACCATTATAGGCTGGTTGTTTTCACACACTGCAGCCACACAACTGTGTTCAAACACCTTATAAAAGTGATTTTTCCTTAATAGGTCACCTTCAAGGTACAGTCATAATTACTGTTACAATTACAAAATTTCTAATGTGACCACAACTTTAATGCACACTGACTTGCGCTATTTTAGTCCAGACTGCAGGTTAGATTAATGTTTTGAAATGCACTGTTATTTTTATATAGTGATTGAATATAATGATTGGATTTTTGTTGCTTAATGAATCATTCAGCATGAAGATACTGCTGTAGCATCTGCTTTGGATCATGTACGATCGTTTGGGCTTTATGTCTTAGAAATTCCTTTCAGCTTTTTGACGTTTGCATATAAATCGTAGACCTGGCATCACATTCAACACTTATATGAATTGAATTGAATTATATGGGTGCATGAAAAAAGGATTTTCCTACTACTATCAAGATGATGTTAAACAGCAACTCTCTGCTCCTCTCCATCGGACTTCAAACTCATTTGAAAGATATGTAAATGACCCTCAGGGCCAGACACCACAGCCTAGCTGACCAGTGGACCACCTCCATGCTTCCAAATACACATAACACACACATATAAAGACATTTTCTTTATTTAGACTACAATTAATCAGTTACAAATGTATCTGGTATATGCATGTTTCCCAATTACATTAGTCTAGTTACCACTGTTTATTTGTATTAGTTATTAAGCTGCATGAGTAATTCATGTACTCAAACAGTACACTGACTGAACTGCTGTGAAGAGAGAACTGAAGATGAACACCGAGCCGAGCCAGATAATGAACAAAAGATTCAAGAATCGTTTCTGTCAGACGTGTCCGATTCAAGAACCGAGGAGCTGATGATACTGTGCATGTGTGATTCAGCGTGAAGCACACAGACACACAGAGCACACACAGAGCACACAGAGCATCTGAACCGAACTGGTTCTTTTGGTGATTGATTCTGAACTGGTTCTGTGCTAATGTTATGAGCGCGGGGACAATCATCACCAATGACGCCATTACGTTGAGCGCAAAAGAACCAGTGAACCGTTTTCTTCAACCGGTTTATTGAATCGAACTGTCCGAAAGAACTACTGGTGATCCGAAAACCGATGAGTCAATCTTTCGTTCATTATCTGACTCAGCTCGGTGTTCTTCTTCAGTTCTCTCTTCACAGCAGTTCAGTCAGTGTACTGTTTGAGTAAATGAATTACTCCGGGATATTGGTTTGTTTTAACTCAGAGGGAATGTCAGCCACATGAAAAAAGTTAACAGCTTAAGTCATTTGTGGATTAATGCGTATTGGAGACGCGAACCGTTTAAAACGATTCAGTTCGATTTGGTGAACTGGTTCAAAAAGATCCGGTTACATCGAATGATTCATTTGCGAGCCAGATATCACAAACTGCTGTGTTTTGAACTCTCTCACGACAGACATGGAAGAGAAGGCAATGATGAATAAAGTCGTAGTTTTTAGTTTCAGATTCTAACTGACCCTCTGATGTCACATGGACTACTTTGATGATGTTTTTCTTACCTTTCTGGACATGGACAGTATACCGTACACACAGCTTCAATGGAGGTACTGAGAACTCTCGGACTAAACCTAAAATATCTTAAACTGTCTCACGGGTTTGGAACGACATGAGGGTGAGTTATTAATCACATAATTTAGATTTTTTGATGAACTAACCCTTTAACTATTTAGATGTGCTTCTAGGATTTGACCCCTTTTAATTAATGTGACGTGATTCTTTGATGGTTCTTAACAGGTTGTGATTAGCTGATGAGTAAATACTGCTATTATGCTCTACTCTCTTGTATGCAAGTGCTACCTCTCTCTACAGTCCGTGCTCTCTCTCTCTCTCTTTCACACACTCTCTCTCACTCTCTCTCTCTCTCTCTCTCTCTCTCTCTCTCTCTCTCTCTCTCTCTCTCTCTCTATCTATGCTTTCCTTGCATTGGCATCTATATTTAATGTGTGTATGTTTGTGTCTAGTCAGATGTTGCATGTTCACCTGTAGTGTAGTTTAATAAACATCCATATGTTTTCACGCTTGGTTTTCTGTGTTTGCTGCTCACAAGATGAGTTCACTGTAACGTTCTGGTTTTGTTACATGCTCTGGGAGCAATGCATTAGTAATAAGATTATTACTAAGAGTCAATAGATGATTAACACTGTCCGTCCTGTGGACGAACAAATCATTTTATTGTACTATTAATGCTATAATGCTACAAGTAATTCCTGAAGATGAATATGATTAATAATAACTTTGAGCTAATTTGCTACACTGCTGAATGAAGACAAACAGGCGTGAATCATTATGAATCTGTGTACAACCAGCTCATTTGACTTTTTTCATGTTTTACTGGACCAGGGCTCTCAAGTCTCACACATTCACCATGAGACACGTGCATATCAACCAGTTCACATGCTTATACGCCACACCTTGTATTTCTCACGCTGAGAAGTAAGTGATAAATTGTCCCACTATATACAATTAATGAGCAATTAAGTTCAAAAATAAAGTTCAAAGCTGTCTCGAGTAATACAGAGTTAAATGCCACCTACCAGCCAATCAGAAATTAAAATGTTGTTTTTCATGCGTTGTGATTTCCTGGATGAAATCACAGGCCTCTGATCAAAGATAGCCAGAGATGATATTGGGGAATATAGTCAAGTTTGTGCTAAGTATTTGTGTATGTGTGTGTGTGTGCTCTTGGACACAACTCTGTATAATGACATGGGTATGACACAGGTATTACAAGGAGAGTGTTACTAATGAGGACATAACCCATGTCCCCATTTTTCAAAATGCTTATAAACCATACAGAATGAGTTTTTTTTTGAGAAAGTAAAAATACACAAAGTTTCATGTGAGGGTTAGGTTTAGGGCTTGAACATTCTCTCTACATTTGCATTCGAGTGGGGAAACCACAGTGCTTTAAGTGGGAGTACCCGATCCCTGTCATCAAGACATCAAAATGTGAAACAAACACTCACAACAGTAAACACCATTCATAAGCTGAAATGTGTACTCTCTCTCTCTCTCTCTCTCTCTCTCTCTCTCAACCACCCACCCACCCACTTGCTCACTCGCTCACTCACTCACTCACTGACTCACTCACTCACTCACAGCTTGACATACATGCTCAGGGCAAATCCTACTGTATGTGTACAGTATGTACACTGAACACTGCTGTTCAGTTGGCTTGTGTGGGGCCAAGTTTCTTTTTATTTTTTATACATTTTTATTTTTTGTAGCATAAAAAACAATTTCTTTTATTTGGATGAATTTGTCTGTCTTTTATCAGATTTAACAACAGTTGTTATAGTTAAATTATAATGTCAATTATGAACAACAGGGTAAAATTGAACTGCTAGCAAAAACTTGAGAGAATGGGTGGAGCAGAGGGGCTGCTGCTACAAATATTTGAGAATAGCTTCTCCCCTCGCAGATGTAATCTCACTCCAAACTTTTGATATAACTGGACAGCCCTGCTGGAGATACACTGTTTCACTTACCTTCCACTAAAATTTGTTGTGTTGCCGGGTGCTGTAGCTGAAGTCAGTATGACTGGCTGACTGTCTCTGTAGAGGCCAGGCCAGATGCCAGCATCACATAAATTAGTCAAATTAATGGATTTATAACTAAAGGCAAATGTGACTAATAGAGTCAGAGGCAGAGTTTACTGAGAAACATCTAATCAGAGAATGTGTTTGTGTAAGCTGGGAGTGAATCATTGACACCTGTAGAATGGGTTATATAAATCCTAACCTGTTAATCTTTCACTTTGAATAAGAGTAAAAAAATGACATCTTGTTCCCTACACATGGAATGTGACATCTTGAATATTATTAATGATTTCATAAAAGCTACATTTGATGGTCAAAGGTCTCTAAGTTGTCAACTAAGATGCTTTCTGATGTCTCTGAAGAAAAAAAAAAAAAAAAAAAGAGCATTTCTTGAAACAATGCATGCTGGGTATTTTTCACATAAAAATAATTACCCAATTTATTTGAGTCTTTCAGCACAGTGTTGTTCCCTTTTCTTGAATGTACTGAATTTTCAGGGATATATTACTTGTTTAAATATTACATCTTGTGCTCTGAAATCAGTTGCAGCATTTTAATTAGTTCTGTATTTCCTTCTTTCACTTAAAATTAGTACTTTGATATATATATATATATATATATATATATATATATATATATATATATATATATATATATACAGTACAGACCAAAAGTTTGGAAACATACTATTTTTAATGGATTTGAAAGAAGTTTATTCTGCTCATCAAGCCTGCAGAAAAAAAATCCTAAAAATTCAGCTTAGCATCACAGAAATAAATGATAATTTAAAGTATAATAAATTTAAAAACAATTATTTTAAATTGTAATAATATATCAATATTATATTTTTTTCTGTATTTTTGATCAAATAAATGCAGGCTTGATGAGCAGAAGAATCTTCTTTCAAAAACATTAAAAATAGTAATGTTTCCAAACTTTTGGTCTGTACTGTATATAAATATAACATGCTATTTTGCATGATTTCTATAGTAGGTTCCCAAACATGCACTTTCACCATTGCATTAGACAACAAAATACCAAAGAAAGTGACATTTCTTTTAAAATAGCAAAATAACTCTTTTCAAATAAAATAGGTTTGGTAGTAAATGTTAAAACAATAGACATGCTATTTAAAATAATGATTTCTTAGCAGTTGACTCTTGGTTTGATCATTTATTTCGTCATGATAATTGCTTAATCCTATGATGGCAAAATTTAATTTTCAGCCTTCAGCCTTAGTTTTCAATGCCATATAATCCTTCATAAATGTTTCTTATATGCTGATTTGATCCTCAGGAAACATTTCTTATTATTAATGTTGACAGCAGCTTTTACGGCTTAATATTTTTTGTTTGGTGAGAGACATAAGCATAAGAGTCTTACACAAACAGACGGACAGACA
This sequence comes from Carassius carassius, assembly GCF_963082965.1. Lineage (NCBI taxonomy): Eukaryota > Metazoa > Chordata > Actinopteri > Cypriniformes > Cyprinidae > Carassius > Carassius carassius. The sequence continues at coordinate 12,580,858 of NC_081779.1, forward strand.
GACAAACAAACAAATGAATTAATCAGCAAATTAATGAATGCATGATTTCTAACTTCTGAGCAATACTGTTGCCAAAAAGGGCAAATACTATTACTTGACTAAAAAATAATAGTCTATTAATAATTCCACTTATTCTTTTATTATTAAAAACTATATGCCTATATGAAAGTGGATAACATGCTGTTGTGTAGAATAAAGAATTTAAATAACACTGCTAGTCTTATCGAGGACAAACTCATAAATCACAAAAAAGCCCACTGATGAAATGACTGATAACTCCTTTAGGAAGCATTTTCCACCCCAATTAAGCTTTTAGCAAACTAATTCCTGTTTATCTGTGGGTAATTAAAAGCGGGCTGCATTTGTTTCCAGCTACTTTCATTAACCATCATTACCTGAATAAAATTAATCAGAAGCTTGTATGAATGCTTTCGAATGGTTTATTTATTCATTGAGCTTGTCTTTACAGACTCAGCGAAAGCTCAAAATTTCAAATCATGAACATCATATTCAGTCTGATTCTCCCTGATCGAAACACCAAAGTTAAATTCAAAATAACTTCAAGAATTCAAGAAGAAGAGTTTAACAACTGCGAGTGTCAACAATATTTTCCACCAATTAGCCAAATGGCAACATTTAGCACATTCAGTTCTTCATTGACATAGAGCGCAGTGGTGTGCTGGCAGGGAAAGGGAGGTGGGGAGGAGGGGTGACTTGCAGTGAGTCTGACAGCATTATGATCATGACATTGCTGAGAGCAGGTGGTTTGCATTAAAGACAGCAAACTCCTGCTGTGACAAGTCGTTTTAGTGTTCACTCTCTGTTTAAACACATGTATAATCAAACTGTGTAACTGCCTTGCCTTTCTTACTATACAGCCGAATAAAAATAGTTTTAATATTAATTTAGTAACACATAAAGAACAGTAGATCATTATAATATATAAATGCATACTCATGTCTTGCTTATAAATGTCCAAAAAAGTTATAAACCTTTCTTAAAGGTACAGTTCACTTAGAAATGAAAATGTTGTAATTTTTCTAATTATTGTTATTAAAACCTGACTTTTTTTCTGTGGAGCACAGAGTCAAAGTCAAAGTCAAAGTCAAAGTCACCTTTATTTATATAGCGCTTTAAACAAAATACATTGCGTCAAAGCAACTGAACAACATTCATTAGGAAAACAGTGTGAATAATGCAAAAATGATAGTTAAAGGCAGTTCATCATTGGATTCAGTTATGTCATCTCTGTTCAGTTAAATAGTGTCTGTGCATTTATTTGCAATCAAGTCAACGATATCGCTGTAGATGAAGTGTCCCCAACTAAGCAAGCCAGAGGCGACAGCGGCAAGGAACCGAAACTCCATCAGAGGAAGAGGTCTGTCTGTTTCTCACACAAAACTATAATATGGCTGCATAATATAGTGCATTATTCATATGAACTACTTTTATGAAACCTTTTGTGTGCTTTCATTATCTTGTGTATCTTTAAAGCCCCTGGTCACCATCCACTTAGGTGTGAGGAAAAGCGCAGCTCTAAAATCTAATAAACTTCTCTTTGGATGTTTCAGGGAAAGAATAAAGTCATGTAGTGATATGTGAGTATTTATTTATTTGCTTTTCATTTTTCCCCTCCTTGAACTGCCACCTTAACGTGGTGGAGGGGTTTGAGTACCCGAATGACCCTAGGAGCTATGTTGTCCGGGGCTATATGCCCCTGGTAGGGTCTCCCAAGGCAAACAGGTCCTAGGCAACGGGTCAGACTAAGAGCGGTTCAGAAAACCCTTATGAAGAGATCAAATCATAGGGCCGTGACGTCGCCCGGTATGGCGCAGCCGGGGCCCCACCGTGGAGCCAGGCCCGGGGTTGGGGCTCGTATGCGAGCGCCTTGTGGCCAGGCCTCCCCCAATGGGGTCCGGCCGGGCTCAACCCGAAGGAGCGACGTGGGGTCGCCTTCCCGTGGGCTCACCACCTACAGGAGGGACCGTAAGGGGCCAGTGCTTAGAAAATCGGGCGGTAGTCGAAGGCGGGGGCCTCGACAGCCCGATCCCTGGACACGGAAACTAGCTCTAGGGACGTGGAATGTCACCTCACTGGCGGGGAAGGAGCCCGAGATTGTGCGTGAGGTTGAGAGGTTCCGACTAGCGATAGTCGGGCTCACCTCTACGCACAGTTTGGGCTCTGGAATCAAACTCCTCGAGAGAGAGGATGGACTCTTCACCACTCTGGAGTTGCCCATGGTGAGAGGCGGCGGGCTGGTGTGGGTTTGCTTATAGCCCCCCAGCTCAGCTGCCATGTGTTGGAGTTTACCCCAGTGAACGAGAGGGTCGCTTCCCTGCGCCTTCGGGTCGGGGATAGGTCTCTCACTGTCGTTTGTGCCTACGGGCCGAACGGCAGTGCAGAGTACCCAGCCTTCTTGGAGTCTCTGGGAGGGGTGCTGGAAAGTGCTCCGACTGGGGACTCCGTCGTTTTACTGGGGGACTTCAACGCCCACGTGGGCAATGACAGTGACACCTGGAGGGGCGTGATTGGGAGGAACGGCCCCCCTGATCTGAACCCGAGCGGTGTTCAGTTATTGGACTTCTGTGCTAGTTACAGCTTGTCAATAACGAACACCATGTTCAAGCATAAGGGTGTCCATCAGTACACGTGGCACCAGGACACCCTAGGCCGTAGGTCGATGATCGACTTTGTGGTCGTTTCATCCGACCTCCGGCCGTATGTCTTGGACACTCGGGTGAAGAGAGGGGCGGAGCTGTCAACTGAACACCACCTGGTGGTGAGTTGGATCCGATGGAGGGGGAGGAAGCTGGACAGACTCGGCAGACCCAAACGTACTATGAGGGTCTGCTGGGAACGTTTGGCCGAGTCTCCTGTCAGAGAGATCTTCAGCTCCCACCTCCGGCAGAGCTTTGACCGGATCCCGAGGGAGGCTGGAGATATTGAGTCCGAGTGGACCATTTTCTCCACCTCCATTGTCGAAGCGGCCGCTCGGAGCTGTGGCCGTAAGGTCTCCGGTGCCTGTCGAGGCAGCAATCCCCAAACCCGGTGGTGGACACCGGAAGTAAGGGATGCCGTCAAGCTGAAGAAGGAGTCCTATCGAGCCTGGTTGGCTTGTGGGACTCCTGAGGCAGCTGACAGGTACCAAGCGGACTGCAGCCCGGTTGGTTGTGGAGGCAAAAACTCGGGCCTGGGAGGAGTTCGGTGAGGCCATTGAGGAAGCAGAGGCTGAGGGCTCAGATGTGGACTCGTCCATCACCAAAGCTGAAGTCACCGAGGTAGTCAAGAAACTCCTCGGTGGCAAGGCACCAAGGGTGGATGAGATCCGCCCTGAGTACCTCAAGTCTCTGGATGTTGTGGGGCTGTCTTGGCTGACACGCCTCTGCAGCAGTCGGGGACGGTGCCTCTGGGATGGCAGACCGGGGTGGTGGTCCCTCTTTTTAAGAAGGGGGACCGGAGGTTGTGTTTCAACTACAGGGGGATCACACTTCTCAGCCTCCCTGGGAAAGTCTATGCCAGGGTACTGGAGAGGAGAATCCGGCCGATAGTAGAACCTCGGATTCAGGAGGAACAGTGTGGTTTTCGTCCAGGCCGTGGAACACTGGACCAGCTCTATACCCTCTACAGGGTGCTGGAGGGTTCATGGGAGTTTGCCCAACCAGTCCACATGTGCTTTGTGGATTTGGAGAAGGCATTCGACTGTGTCCCTCGCGGCGGCCTGTGGAGGGTGCTCCGGGAGTATGGGGTCCGGGGCCCTTTGCTAAGGGCTATCCGGTCCCTGTACAACCGGAGCAGGAGCTTGGTTCGTATTGCCAGCAGTAAGTCAGACTTGTTCCCGGTGCGTGTTGGACTCCGGCAGGACTGCCCTTTGTCGCCGGTTCTGTTCATGATTTTTATGGACAGAATTTCTAGGCGCAGCCAGGGGCCGGAGGGGGTCAGGTTTGGTGATGACACGATTTCGTCTCTGCTCTTTGCGGATGATGTTGTCGTGTTGGCCTCATCAAGCCAGGACCTTCAGCATGCACTGGGACGGTTTGCAGCCGAGTGTGAAGCAGCTGGGATGAGAATCAGCACCTCCAAATCCGAGGCCATGGTCCTCTGTCGGAAAAGGGTGGCTTGCCCTCTTCAGGTTGGTGGAGAGTTCCTGCCTCAAGTGGAGGAGTTTAAGTATCTTGGGGTCTTGTTCACAAGTGAGGGAAGGATGGAACGGGAGATTGACAGACGGATCGGTGCAGCTTCTGCAGTAATGCGGTCAATGTACCGGTCTGTCGTGGTGAAGAAACAGCTGAGCCGCAAGGCGAAGCTCTCGATTTACCGGTCAATCTACGTTCCTACTCTCACCTATGGTCATGAGCTTTGGGTCATGACCGAAAGGACAAGATCCCGGATACAGGCGGCCGAAATGAGCTTTCTCCGCAGGGTGGCTGGGCGATCCCTTAGAGATAGGGTGAGAAGCTCAGTCACCCGGGAGGGGCTCAGAGTAGAGCCGCTGCTCCTCCACATCGAGAGGGGTCAGCTGAGGTGGCTCGGGCATCTGTTCCGGATGCCTCCTGGACGCCTTCCCGGGAAGGTGTTCCGGGCGCGTCCCACTGGGAGGAGACAACGGGGAAGACCTAGGACACGCTGGAGAGACTATGTCTCCCGGCTGGCCTGGGAACGCCTCGGTGTCCCCCCAGAAGAGCTGGAGGAAGTGTCTAGGGAGAGGGAAGTCTGGGGTTCTCTGCTTAGACTGCTGCCCCCGCGACCCGGCCCCAGATAAGCGGAAGAAGATGGATGGATGGATGGATGGCTTTTCATTTTCTGGGTGAACTCTTCTTTTAAAATACAGTTTGACTAGGTGTATTGGAAGCAGTGTGTGTGTCTCACCTCAGAATAACATAATCATTATTAATGGCATGTGAAAGAGTTCAGAACTGGCTGCCACAGAATATATATATTTATTTTCTATTTTGTTGCCCATGGTAACTACATTACTTCATTAGACAATATATAGTGGAAATGTGAATCCTCATGGCACAGGGCAGCCAAGAGGGAAGACTCCTGTTGGCCTGCATTTACTTTCTTTTTTTTTTTAAATAAATTTTCCTCGAAAACAAATTTTAAACAATGAATGTCAGTGTGAAACCTGGAGCTGGAGAAGTTTGGAGAAGTTTATTAAAACATCTATTTTGAAATATAAAGCTCACCTTCTTGGTTTAAATTTTAATTATTAGCTGACAGTGGAAATATTTGTAATTTATTTCTGTCTAAAGCTTGAGAAGTTGCTTAAGAAACAGCTAATTGCCTTTCATCTAAAAGCATGTCAAATGTCAAAAAGACGAAAAAACAAGCTTATTAAATTAAATAAATCGTTCACCATGTCATGCAACTTTTGGTATATAATCATAAATATTTAATATCTGTACATAGCTGCATTTTTTTAATTTTTGCATGATTCAAAATTTATACTTTTGTATAATTATTTAATAAACATTTTATTCATTTTGTTAAATACATTGCATTTTTATAAATTCAAAGATAACAGATTAATTATTAGAATTTAGAATTATATTTATTAAACATTGCTAAAGAAGGAGAAGCCCTCTATAATAACAGTTTGTGGGGATTTGTTTCTAAACAATCAAAATGTCCCGGCCTCCATTTCTGAACACAGATGGCATGGTCAGTATGCCTGGCTTTAACTGTGGAATATGTTACATGCGTCGATGAAGGAACAGAAGCTGAGATAATTGTACCAAAATGATACACATGCCTGCTTCAAAATGCTGAGTATTTTGGCCATTTGCTGTGCTCACAGTGTTACCTGCGACCTCTCAGCTGGCAGGCCGTCCTGAATCACACCGGGGAAGCTCTCGGCTGCTGAGCCAAGGAGCAGAGCTGATCATGAATTTATACAACATTGTGTCTAGGGTCAGTTAAACAAGCCAAGTGATGTGAGCCGTGTGGAAATGTCGGTAGTATCAAATGCACAAATAATTACGCTAATGTACAGTATGACATCTCCATATCATCAGACCCCCACTTCTGGCTCTGTAACTACACATAAGTACATAACTAGAAGAACTGTCTGTTTAGGTCATATTCAGTGGCTTCTGTGGTGTATTTCAGTTCAGGCCTTGAAAATTTTTACCTCTGATCTAAAGCTTTTGGGATTTGGGTCAATTAGTCAAATGCGGTGGTCATTATGAGATTTGAGCAAATAAAAATTTCCAATTGATGTGGCATTGATAAAGGCAGTGATATCAAAGTCGATGATATATTTCTGAAGGGCATGACTTTAACCAAATGCAGACGGCCTTTCATTTGGATGGTGTAGTCATTTGAGATTTGTGAGCTTGCCAGGAAAATAATCCACGACATATGCTTTTTGTTGTGCTTTTAACATATTGATGTAGTTTGTTACACAGAGGCTAATATTAAAGTAATAGCAAATGGGTACTTCCCCAGCACTAGCCAAACAGCAGAATGGTCTCATTTATCATACTTTTCATCATATAGGCTATGCAAATGTGAAGTTTGGTCATAATGTAACTGACCTCTAAATATAAAATCTGTTAATTATAATTATAATTATAGTGAATTGGTTCATTCAGATGGTTCATGTAGTAAATAAACCAGTTTGATAATAATTGACCAAATGTTGCTGTTCATGCATTTAGTATATGTTTTTCTGTTTTAATGATAATGTTGTGATTAGTGCTGCCAATTGACAAAAAAACCAACAAACAAAAAAATGAATAAATCGCATATTTTTTTGTAAAATTAATCGTGATTAATACTCTACATAAAATGAAAGCTTTTAAATATACTTTTATATTGCAATAATTTCACATTTAATCTTCAAGTTAATGTAGAAACAACATTAAGACAGTATATTTTTTATATTTGTTTATTTCATCTTATATTTATGACTGAAGGTGCTACTGATGTCTCTAGGAATTTTTTTTTCCCTCCAAAAAATTTAACCATTGACAATAGCCATTCAAAATTAAGTATAATTAAGAGCTATCCATTTTAACATTCATTAGACTTTGAAAATAACAACTAGTTTAAGTAAATTTAAAACAATGTTCACATAAACCTATTATGATAAATGTCATATTTACCTGTTCCCTAAAAAATACAGAAATTTAATGTTAATTGAATTGAGTGTTCCTGTAGCTCAATTGGTAGATCATTGTGTTATCAAGCGCAATGTTTGGGGTTCGATTCCCTGGGAACACATGATAGGTAAAAATTGATAGCCTGAATACACTGTAAGTCGCTTTGGATAAAAGCGTCTGCTAAATGCATACATTTATTTTAATTTAATATAATTAAGTTATCAAACACTAAATTAAATACAGACAAATCCTTAAAGCTACAAAAGTTATAGATTTTCTCTCTTTTTTTCTTTTGTTCTTTGACAGACATCACAGCAGCTGGGTTATTAGGTTATTTTGGCTGTTTTAAGACCTGCTGCTGAACGTGATGCAGATGACACTATTTTCTCTCAACTCTACCTTTTCTGAACCACTTCAGGTCTTACAGTCTCTACTAATGAGTTGACAAGTTGAATGTGTTAGATAAGGGAGACAGTGCTGGGCTGCTACAAGACAATTTAAAAAACCACTGCATTTCAGAGACTTGTTATTAAATCGGACTCATATACAACAAAATCTTACATGCATGCACAATTTAAAGGCAGCTTTAATTGCCTTTTTGGTAACTTCATGACTTAACTGACAACATAACTATGACATTACATGCTAGTAGTTACTTTTGCTCTTTAATATGAAATGATACAGGCACAACACATGCCGCCGTATTTGTGCGTGCAACTGAAGAGCACATGCTACCAGCAAAGTATAACAGCTGACAGGACAGGAAAATGAGTTTTTACTGACATTTGGCCTGACAACATCCAATCTGACATCAGTTCACTATTTTTTCTATACTGAAGCTCCCTCATCACCTGCTCGTTTGACTAGCGCCTGGTGCTGAGGTGAAGTTGGAGTGCACATCTGAAATGTCTCCTGTTTGATATGGTCATAAAGACGTTCTGCATCTAAATAAACACAATTTTGGTCAAGAAAAAAAGAGAGACCGAAGCAGCAGTTGTCAGTGATGTGATTCTTCATTGTTATTGTGCTAGATACATTATGCTCTGATTTAAAAATATAACAAAATACATTTAAAAAAAATATTTAAAAATATAATATTTACATTTATATACACTATCATTCATACAGTGAATATTTTGCAAGGTATTAAATGTTTCAAATGTTTATATTTTTTCTTTGTATTTTTATTTTTATACATTAACTACACTTATTAAGTATCTTTCTTAACACTGCTATTCCAGTGAGCAGTATGCACCTATTGTTTGTTAGGTCTATAGTCACCCATTTAATTGAGTCTTTGGCCTGAAAGACATAGAAAAGTGAGCCTCAAAAACACAGAATAGCCAGCTGCTCTCATGGTGTTGTCTAGAAAAATGCCAGTGTTGCATTTCAAAAGGGCAGCCATTAATTGTCGGCAAGGACTTCTGCAGCCACAAGCTGTATTAATGCATTTGTATCGCAGACACAGTCTTTAGTCATGCCAAGCTGATGGACTCTTAGGGCTTCAACAAAAAGAACAGCTCCACTTTCTACCACAGGAGACTAATCACCATGATTGACCACCCTTGAAGCACTGTCCTTCGATTGCCACTGCTGTTTTGGTCAATCTGTCATCCCTCAGCAGCAGTCACTTGTGAAGCAGTATGTATGAGCATTGGGCAGCTCAAGTCTATCGGCGTCTCTGGCGCGTTGCAGAGCACTACAAAGAAATCAATCATTTGTTTAGTTGTCAGGGAAAATCTGATTCTGTCTGATCAATACCTGACTCTTTCCGATTCTATGCTGGCAACTAAAGTGAGCCACGACTTGAAATGAGATTCCAGCATATTTTTGCCAACATTGTGAGATTCCCTATTGCGATCTAAATACAGCATGCATTCAATACAGACAGCAAAATCATTTCACTGGGAACTTTACAGTATTTACAATACTGTTTTACTAGGTTTTCACATTCAGAATATATATATATTTTTTGTGCCTTATTGGTTGCTTTCACTGTTTTGTGTAACTTATGCTAAGTCCATCTGCTTATTTTCTGTAATAAAATAAGTTTCTGTATTAAAGGTACAATTTGTAAGATATTTGCAATAAAATATCCAAAAACCACTAGACTAGTGTTATATATTTTGTTCAGCGGATTACTAACGATATCTCTAATGTTTTCAACTACTTAACTACTAATCATGAGAAAAATCCCATTCTAAACAGTGACACGGGGCAGTGCATTCGCTTGTCAATGACGTTAGTTACCCTTTGTTACTGCTTTTACTGACATAGAAACCACATGACAACAGTGTCGTGGACAAATGCGGAAGTAGCTTCCTGACAAACTTCAACTAAAAAGAGATTCCGATCTCGCTTGTGTTTAACTCGACAGGTGAGTTGTTTTGATTCTTATCTTTACAGAAAACATATGCTATTATAACGATCAACAAGATTAGTATTATGGGGCCTACACGGCAAACGCATTGCGTCTCTAGACCCGCACGAGGACACATCTGATCCATAGTCTGATCGCGTCTTTGCATTGACTTTGTATGTAATCTACTCATGTAAATCGTTGAACTCGCGTTAAATCCATGATTTTTCTTTCCGTCAGATTGATGGCTGTCAGCGGTTGGGTAGAAGACAACAAATCCCATCATTCCACGCTCCTTCTTAGCGTCATCAAACCATGCGATTGTTATTGTTTTGATAGTGCTCCCTTAAGTGGCAGGTCCTACAACCTGTACCTTTAAAGCCAACATGTAATTTCTCACTTCTTCTGTGAGTGATTGATCACGCGATCAGATAGTCCTGGTCCCAAACTGGTTAATGATGCTGGTTTGGAAAAAAATAAAGCCACAATTTTTACACTTTTAGGGGGAATAAACCTACATATCAATGTCTTACTTATAGTTCTCTACTTCAGCTTCAGCCTTTTATTTTTTCTTTGTGTGAATCACTTCATCTAAATACTTTAGTGGTGATATTGTGGGTTTTGGAGTTTTATTTTTATTCACATGTGTGCAAGAAACTTGTTTAAACAACCAATTTACCTGAAACTGCTGCCCTTGTATTTCCAATAAGAGTGTAATCTCAAATTTAAGGAAGCTGAGTGGGTTGTTATGGTGAGTCCTCCAAAGGCAAATTATATCCAAGAGTTGACAATCTCACCTGCACAGCACCCTTCAAAATGCAGACCTTCCCAGCATGTCGCTGGCAAGCAGAATAGAGATTACAAGTCAGTGTTACTGTCAACAAAGCTTCCGTTGTTCTATGCAAATTGACAAAATATAACATGAATTTGTGGATTGCATATTGAGATAGCATCTCACATTTTCCCTCAGAGAGAAAATGGGGACGTAAAATATGAATATTTGCTCAGATAATATTGAGAATTATCATGCCAGAAAATGCTTGATCTATTCTGCATTGTAGGCTAATATAAATACATTTTGTTTTTTTTTTATGTTATGTCATTGTTTATTGTTCTCACAGATTCCAGGATAGGTTTCAAGGCTGTTCATAGGGTAGCATGGGAATTAATGTAAAGCTGATCCAGCAGGTACATGCTTTGATCCTTTAAATAGTCGGATTCTTCAAATGATGTGCCGCATGTACCTTTTCATTTAATTTCTCCTTTTTGCTCAATAGCCTCAGTCCCTGGAATCATAAATTAATAAATTAATGTTATCACGACCATGGAGATAATATCTTTTTCGGCTCTTCAAAAAGTTTATCAGTGTATCTCTAGTATTAAAGTGCCCCAGTGATACCTTTTCGACTATTACCTTTCATGCAGTGTGTCATGTAGCTGTATGTGAACATAAACTATCTGTAAAGTTGTGAAGCCTACAGTGCACGATAGATAAAGTTATTATCTCCGAAACGAGTCGTCAGTAGTTTGAATCTTTTCTGTTACTGCTCTACGCCCACGTTTTAGGTCGCCAACTTGCCTGCCCACAAACACAGTACAATTTCTATGTGGTTAACATCATTTCGATAAGATGCTATATCGCTGTGAGAGTAAATTTGTTTGATCACATCTCATAATTACCACAAACTTTTGTCAACAATTGACACTTACCACTGAGAAATGTTCTGCTCTCGTTGTGCTTGTGAATCAGTCTCTTGGCAATTAACAACTTTAACCATTTCATCATCAGACTCCAGCTCGAGTTGTTAAGCTACATTCCATACAGTACAATCTTTTCTATGTATTGACAAATCTTCAGGGCTGTCATTCTGTCATGGCAATTGCCATTTCCTTTTTGACACACGCTGTATGCAGTAGACCAATCCATAACCATAAAGAGATATCTCTACGGCTCTGGACCAATCAAAAAAGCCTGCACCATCTGACCAATCGCAGCAGTGAGTGCTCAGGGAAGGGAGGGGTTTGCATGAGTCGTTTATGAATCATTTAGAAATTAGGTAAAATTTGATCTATTTTTTGAGAAAACTAACATGTTTTTTTCACCTTGCATGCATGTAAACCTGTTTTAGGAGACTCATAAAACAATATTAGAAACCTTAAAAAAGACATAAATGGGGCACTTTAAACGCAGAAAGTGAATAACAGGATTTCTTTTGTTCAGTAATGTAAATATTTCTGTGTTGGGCATTCATGCAGTATCTCTCTGGTGCTTTGTCATTGTAGAGGATTGTCTAAATCATCTTAAATTAATCAAATTGGATACAATTAGCAGACTTTTTACAACCTCTACAGTAAGTGCTTGTGCTTTGATTTGTTGTGCGTTAAGAAGGTTTATTGCCTTGCCCCCTCATTGTGAATTCAGTTTTCAGGGCATTTCATCACTGAAGATTGTTGTCTTAATGTGGAGCGGTGAGAAGGAATATTGTTAATTTATGCTTTTTGGTAATGCGCTTTATTAAATTATCTTATTGGGGCAAACTTAAGTGCTCGATTAAGATGCCTTTCTAATGAAATGTTATGTGCTAAATGTTATATATTGCTTTCTGTACCCTGCATTTCTACTTAAAGGCATAGTTTACTTAAAATGAGGAAAAGTCATTCCAAACATGCATCAGACTCTTTCATGGAAAATTTTAAAGAATATTTTTCATGCTGTATGATTTCTGTGCTACATTTGTGTGCTATAATGACAGAATTTTCTCTCTTTTAGACTTTTTTTTAACTAAATCAATCATTTAATTGTTAGACTGATAAGCAGAATAAGACGCTCAACACTCAATGTTTGTTTCAAAGTGAATGCAATAGAATGCGTCTGTCCGAGAATCTCTGAATCAGACTCCCTGAACTAATGCATCTCTTTTTCATATGATCTTGTTGTATTTCTCCTTGTATTATAAATTGTTTGTTTACTGCATGTGACACACAGTTGGATGCTATCCTAGTTTACTAGTTAACAATTGTTCTTTTGGCACAGTTTCCACTCAAACCCCCTCGGGAGTAACTGTCCCTTTAGTTGCATCCTCAGCCTGTTTCCAAAGCAGTGAAACGGTTCTCCAATAAGCACACAGGTGTTGGTAATTATCCAGTCACTATTCTAAATAAGTGAGCACCTGCTGCAGACCACTTGAAGGCCTCTCCTCAATCTGGAATACAATTCCCACAAACCCACTGAGCAAGCATTCATGACAAGAAAGAAGAGCCTGCTGCTAGTGTGACCAGATGAGTTTCATCATGGTTTGTGGATTCGTTAGAATCAGTTTCCATTTTAACGTTTGCATATTCCCAGTGGGAAGACACACCCGCTGGCATTGAGTGACGCTTTGTCATTGATTACACCTGCTGGCTCAATCATTGAGTTGCGTTTCAATGGAGGCCTAGAGGTTTTATAAGAAGCAGGGTCATTTTGCTCTGTGTTTCAGTCTTGTGGGCCAGGGGTTTATGTCCTGTTGCTTTCCCCTGGTGTGTTTGTGTGCGCGCATCCGAAGTGATCAGGGCAGGTAGCGTAAAGCTTACTGTGGTGTAAGAATGAGGTAAGAAACACCTTTTCATGTGGGCTTCCTTTCTTTTAAAGGGAGGAGATTTTGTTTAAATTGGATGTCTATACCTGTTTTTATTTGTATTTTAGGTGTGGCCTGAGCGCTAGCTGTTGTTTCATAAGCCTGTATCTACGGCTGTTCTTACAGCTGGCTGTTTTGAAGAATACCATCTGATCCTACAGTTTTGTTGTCCTTTGCATGCAGCTAACAGTGGGCCGTCACTGTACTGGACTGCTGCTCCCCTGAGTGTTCTGTGCATTTACAGTGGGTATGTAAAGTATTCAGACACCCTTAAGTTTTTCACTGTTATATTGTAGTAATTTGCTAAAATCATTTGTTTTTTTCCGCATTAATGTACACACAGAACCCCATATTGACAGAGAAACACAGGATTGTTTTTTTGTTTTTGCAGATGTATTAAAGAAACTGAAATATCACATGGTCCTAAGTATTCAGACCCTTTGCTGTGACGCATATATTTAACTCCTAACAGAGTGGCCCAACGGAAGCCTCTCCTCAGTGCAAGACGCATGAAAGCCTACATGGAGTTTGCTAAAAACACCTGAAAGATTTTCTGGTCCGATGAGACCAAGATAGAACTTTTTGGCCTTAATTCTAAGTGGTATGTGTGGAGACAACCAGGCACAGCTCATCACTTGTCCAATACAGTCCCAACAGTGAAGCATGGTGGTGGCATCATCATGCTGTGGGGGTGTTTTTCAGCTGCAGGGACAGGACGACTGGTTTTAATCGAGGGAGTGGCTGCACAACTCCGTGACCGTTCTTGAATGGCCCAGCCAGAGCCCTGACTTAACCAAATTGAGCATCTCTGAAGAGACCTGAAGATGGCTGTCCACCAATGTTTACCATCCAACCTGACAGAACTGGAGAGGATCTGCAAGGAGGAATGGCAGCGCATCCCCAGATCCAGGTGTGAACAAATTGTTGCATCTTTCCCAAAAAGACTCCTGTCCTGGCTGTATTAGATCAAAAGGGTGCATCTACTAAATACTGAGCAAAGGGTCTGAATACTTGGAACAATGTGATATGTCAGTTTTTCTTTTTTAAATGTGCAAAAAAAATTTGTCAATATGGGGTGCCATATGTACATTTAATGAGGGGGGGGGGAGATTAACTTGAATGATTTTTAGCGAATTGCACCGATATAACGGAGTGAAAAACTTAAGGGGGTCTGAATACTTCCCTTAACCACTGTATAGCTACAGGTGAATGTGTTAATGAGCTGTGATACTGAAGCTTAACAGAAGGGAAGTGTATTTGTTTCTTTCTGGTTTGTCACTTGCTTCTGAATTTGTATGCACTGATTTGCTGTGGGGTTTGTCCCTTCTGGTAATGGTAGAGCTTTATTACGGTCTTTTTGTAACCATGGATAATTAACTGGTAAACTGTTGACGAGACCCTTCTTGAATGTTTCATCTGGGCAAGTTGTGTCTCTTGCTCTCTTTAGTATTCTCGAACCTGTTCCCTTGAGTAGCACCTGAGGGTGTGTGGTATTTCCATGGGGGCAAGCCCTAGGGTGGGATAGTCGTCTCTACACAGTTTTTGTTGCGTGATGCCACGGTGCTACACTAGGAACAGAGATGAAAATACTCAAAGAACTCAAACCTAAAGCCCATCTCTATTGTGGCTCGGACCTGAGCAGTAAAAAAAACGTTGTAACATATTTGGGGAGATATGTGTATTATAACTACACTAGGAACACTTGACAAATGTGTCAAACAATCGCAATGTCAGCTATGGGTCATGGCTTTTGTTAGTGTTGAAAGCTGGGTCTTTGTGACCTTCATCCACAATATAATTATTGTGTGTGTCTATCTTCATTATAGAGTTCTATGATGAGCTAGCCAGCTCTGAGGTGAATCATACTTTTAAAACAAATGTTTTTGAAAATTAGACCAAAAAGGTTTTACAATTTAAGGCACAGTATATTGAATGTGATTTGAAATTAACTATTGATTTAAAAGTGTTGATCGGAAGTAAAGAGAATTATTAATTGCATAAATTTCAATTGCAATACAGCTTTGAGTTGAGTTTAAGAGCTGATTAACCCCTTTTTGAATATCCCATTCACATCGATCTTCGTTGCGTTCCCAAAACTCAGGCAATTTGATAATACCTAGAATATCAATCAACTGCGGGCGGCAGATCCTTTTCCTATTTAGTGCACAAACTCTGCAATAACCTACCTAACATTATTCAGGAGGCAGACACACTCTTGCAGTTTAAATCTAGTTTACAGCCCTGAAAGACCGTGGAGACCAGGACAACTAGAGCCCCAGATACAGATCCCCTGTAAAGACCTTGTCTCAAACGACCACCAAGACCACGAGAAATCGATGATTCTTCTGCAGAATCTGACTTTGCTGCAGCCTGGAATTAACTGCTGGTTTCGTCTGGTAAGAGAAGAACTGGCCCTCCGACTGAGTCTGGTTTCACCCAAGGGTTTTTCTCCATTTTGTCACTGGAGTTTTGGTTCCTTGCCGCTGTCGCTTCTGGCTTGCTTTAGTTGGGGACGCTTTTGAAGAACACACCCTTGGCGTCGCCCATGCAACCTACGAGTATCTATGACACCTGCTCACATTTAGCCTTGTCAAGTTCAATCATATCCTCGAAAGTATGTTAGGCAGTACATGCCCCCTTTCCCTTTATCTCTTCCACAGAAACTTTGATTGCACTCACGCTTTTGCTCCACTTAAAAAAAAAAAACTAGTGAGCTACTTTCAGGGAATCATAGGAGCACTCCTGGCCTGGAGTCTCTTACAAAAGTAAGGCAACTTAAAGCTGCTTCTTAAAAAGACAATTAATCCAATTCATTCCAACTTTGTTTGGAATCCACTGTTTTTTTTTTTTTTTTGTGGAGATCAGTAAATAATAACAGCACTATCTGTTTTTTTTTTTTTTTTTTGGCATAATTGTTTTTATCCTTAACTGGGAACATATTTGTAACAAGCTCACTGTGAAATAAATATAAATTCAAGATAGTAAATATGACTTTGCTAGCAAGTGAACGACCCCTTTAAGATACCCAAATTCTAATGTGCCATTGCATGTATGCTTGACTTTTCCTTTTTTTTAAATGTATCCATCCATCCATGTTAACTACCCATTTAAGGAACTTTGTTTCAGCCTAATATATCGTTCACTGAGAATGTATTTACAATTGCCTCGTTTATATAATATTATAGTAGTTATTCATTTTTTATTAACTTTTTTAAATATTTAATTTTCATTTTAATATAATTTGTGTTTTTGTCTATTCACTTTTTTTTATATATTTATATTTGCCTTATTTTAGTTTTATATATTATAGTAATAAAGCTTATTTCAGTTGGTTCCAAAGGCACCATTTCTAATTTAAGTTTAAGTTTTCCATCTTTTTTTATTCCCCCAATAACAAAATGTGACCATAAGAAAACTGCTTCTAACTTTCGAACCTTACCTGTTCACCTACGCCCTCACTAAAGCGAGAGGAGTGATGTGCTACTTCCTAAATCCTAAGGCCTAAATCAACCTTTACCACTGATATGAATCGGATGTACTTCAAAGCTTGGAATAGGCTTCCTTTGTTGTCCATCTGAGCTTCTCATAATGTAAATATGGTCAACCGAGAGACCGAGGAGAGAGAAAAGGGATTCATCTGATGTGGTAGACACCATGTGTTCTTCTTGTGAATGTGTCCAAGAGAGAGGGACCAGATCAATCAATGATATGCCTAGTGACTGAAAGCTCCAGATCTGTCTTTCCTCAGCTTGCCATGCTGTTTCCTCTCCCCTTTTGGCAAAATACGTTACCAGTATTGAATGAAGGGTACCAGTGTTGCATCACTGGTAAATTTTAACAGTGTCCTTGTCTGCTAAGATTGGCATGTACCAATATACCATACAAGAGTGAGTGAGTGAGAGCTAATATGAAGAGTTGAGTCTTGTTCTTTTCCCTTGTTTTTATCCTTCAATTTTTCATTTTGACCTCATTCTCTCTTCAGATTAAATTGTGCTTTTTGTTACCAATTAGACCTGTACATCCAGGAAGTACATTTGCTAACTCAGTAGGATAATTGACTAGTAGGTTTTCTCAATTTCCAATAATTTTTCAGCTATGTCCAAAAGGAAATAAATGGAGTAACATTACTGTGATTTACAAAAGTATTACTGTAAGATTGATTTCACTATAAAGGAAACTTTAATTGGATAACATTTTGGAACCATAATCAAGACATTTTTATCTCGCATACTTTTGTTAACACTATAAGTTTGGTTTAGGGTAGGGTTTAGTGTAGGACGGTGTAGTGGTAATATTTTAGCATTATTCTTTTATTTTACTTTTGAATTGCCACAATATGTAAAACAATCAACGTAATAAAATGCTGTGTAAGGGAAACAGGTCAATTTAGCTCAAAGGGAATCATTTAAGATTTTTAGGGAGAATTTGGACCGAATCATTGTTTTACGGCTGATCACTGAGACTGCAAGTGATTCATTGAACAAGCTGTATTACATCAACTCTGCAATGGATATTAATATCCAAAGTATGGTGAAAAAACTATTAATTAGCACAGTAACAAGATCGACAGTTTAAGACATTAACTTGAAAGCACAAAACACAACATTCTTATCTTTTCAATATGAATAAGGCTTTATTTGACAAATCATATAAGACATATAAACTAATCTAACACATAAGCACACACACTCACACATTCACACAAGTTGCAGGAAGAGAGAAAGTTAGGAAAGAATGAGTTTAAGAGAATGAAAATGTGAATTCCCAATTTTATAGCTATACGGGAACAACCATCGATCACTTAATTAATCCTTGCATTGAGTTCCTCAATTAGGTTAAAATTATATTAGATACACCAGTGCAGCTCAAAGTCTGGAGGTAAGTTACTTGCATTGCCTGTGTAAAGGGGGTTCCCTTTGTTGTCTCGAAAAAGGGATTTCCCAAGGTTATTATTGAAGTGACATCTTGGGAAACCAAGTTGTTGGGTGTTGGCTGATGATGCGGAGTTGTGGGCTGGTTGAAGTTCTCTTACGAGAGTTCTCTCGTACTGCGTCTTAGCTAAGATGCTACGGGAAAAGTCTCTTTTCACGAAATACTGAAGCAAAAAATTATCCTTAATTTTGAATTTTTGTAAAGCGCATTTGCAGCAGTACACAGCCATAGGCGAGACGGCTCGCTCGCTCATTGGCTGCTTCTGCGGCAAGTGCACAGCCTATCGAGCGCAGGCTGATGCCATATCAGACCAATAAGGGTGCTTCGCTCCCTTCACGCCACTTCCCGTCGAAACGGGTGTGGCACAACCTTATAAAAGGAGCTCGAAAAGGCTGACTCGCCTGATTTTTCATCTCTTCAGCGAAGCTCACGCATCGCTGGATCACAGAGGAAGCAAGCACCGTCTGAGAGGCATATCAGCGGGACGAGCCATTCTGAAGCTGCTGGCCTTCGCCGCCTTCCACTGCCGTTCCTGCTGCGCTGTCCGGCACCTATATCCTTTCAATTCTGTTATATCCAGCTGTTCTTTATGCGTGTGTGTGTGTTCGCCCTGCGACACACACTCGTAAAAGAGCTTGCGTCTTTTTTAAGATGCCTTCCTGCGGCTCGTCAGAGCCCCACTCAGCGAGGGAGACCGGTACGTCATCTGTGTCTCCTGCCTGGGTGAAGATCATGCGCCTTCTGCTCAGAAGCCCAGCAGACGAGCTGACATCGAGAAGGAGCCGTGGCGAGTGCTCGCGCTGGCCGCGATGAGTCTCGGCCTCGAGCAATCTGCACCAGCTCCCCCCTCTCGTTCCCGGCTGGATGGTATGTTCCTTTCGGATGAGCGTACTTCTCAAAGCCCGCCTCATTTCTTCATGAGCTTCACGAAGAGGTGGCAAAGGCTTGGAACGCTCCATTATTCAGCGTGAACTCGTTCGTCTGTCTCACTAGCATTCTCCACACTGGATGATGCTACAAACAGGAACTACCAGTCACTTCCGCCGGTGGAACAGGCGATAAATGTGCATTGCAGCCCACAGTTACTCGCAGACATCACGAGTCCCACCACGAGTTGCCCAGTCAACAGAGCGCGCTTCGCATCCAGCCCTTAACCATTCATGCAGATGCATGGTCTGCGCTTCCAGGGGTTTCGGATTGGGTGCTAGGCATTATAAAGGCCCATACTGGATCTAAGACAGCTGAACAAGGCATTGATGAAACGCAGTTTTCAAAATGCTTACTACCAGGAAGCTCCTCGCGCAGATTCGCAGAGGGGGCTGGTTCATGTCAATAGATCTGAAGGACGCGTATTTTCAAATACAGATGGCGTCAAGTCACAGGCGATATTTGAGATTCGCCTTCGAGGGCCAGGCATACCAGTCCTGCCGTTCGGCTTGTCCGTGGCTCCTCGTACATTTACGAGGTGCATGGATGCAGCGCTCGCTCCTCTCAGAGGCATGCGAGTGCTGAATTATTTGGACGACTGGCTGATTATGGCTCGATCACGAGCGAAGCTGGTGGAGCACAGGGCCGTTTTACTCGATCACCTCGAGAAGCTCGGTCTCAGTGTCAATTGGGCGAAGAGTTCGCTGAACCCCAGTCAGACGATTCTGTTTTTGGGTATAGTTCTGAACTTGTGTTCCATGACGGCGCGGCTGTCACCACAGCGCGCGTTGGGCATTCAGCGTGCAGCGAGTTCTCTCCGCTGCGGCGCGACCGTTTCGCTCAAGCACTGTCAGAAGGTGCTGGGTCTCATGGCCTCAGCATCTCCGGTTCTGCAGCTGGGCCTGCTCCGCATGCGCCCCCTGCAGCTCTGGCTGAAGGCGCGGGTGCCGCGCAGAGCGTGGGTGTGTCACAGCCATGAAACCCTGGACAGCAAACGGCTGGTACCAATCAGGTGTAAGCCTGGGGACTTCCTCGAATGTGAAGATGGTGTTGACGGACGCCTCCACTTTGGGATGGGGAGCGCTGTTCGAGGGCAGACCGTCCTTTGGCCTGTGGTCAGAACGGGAAAAGCTCCATCATATCAACTGTCTGGAAATGCTGGCAGTGGAGAACGTGCTGATGCGCTTTTGTCCCCAAATCAAGGGCCACCACGTCTTAGTCCGTTCGGACAACATGTCTGTGGTGTCCTACATAAATCGCCAGGGCGGTCTCAGGTCCCGAAACCTGTACAGGCTGGCGGAACGCCTCCTGGTTTGGGCTCAGCGCAACGTGCGTTCGCTGAGGGCAGTGCATGGGCCTGGGCTACAGAATCTGGGTCCAGACAGGCTGTCCAGAAGCAACATTCCCACAGGCAAATGGTCTCTACACCCGCAAACAGTCCAGCTGTTGTGGGAGAGATTTGGCAGGGCGGAGGTGGACCTCTTCGCGTCCCACGAAAAGCTCACTGCCCCGCATTCTTTTCCAAGGACGAAAGCACGGTGTCACGGAGATGGCAGTGCTACCCGCTTTATGCTTTCCCTCCCGTCTCCCTCCTTCCGTAGGTGATAGAACGGGTGAGAGAAACTAGATGTTCAATACTGCTTGTAGCACCTTTTTGGAAGAACCAACCATGGTTCCCAGATTTGATGCAGTTAGCAGACATCGCCCCGTGGCCAGTGCCGTTGAGGAGGGACCTCCTCTCGCAGGCCAGGGGCTTGATTTGGCACCCTCAACCGGAGTTGTGGTTCCTCCATGTGTGGGCGCTCAACGGTTACCCACTGATCTCTCAGTGGGAGTGCTAAATACCATCACTCAGGCTAGAGCTCCATCGACACGACGGCTGTATGCCTCGAAGTGGTCGGTGTTCTCCAGCTGGTGCACGGCTCTGGGATGTTCACCCCTTAGTTGTGAGGTGACGGAGGTTCTCTCCTTCCTACAGGAGCTGTTGGATAAAGGCAGAGCCCCATCCACGCTCGACGTTTATGTGGCGGCCATCGCAGCGTTTTCTGAACAGCGCTCGGTCAGTCAATAGGAAGGAACGATTTCTCGTAAGAGAACGTACTCTGTTACGTAAACTCGGTTCTCTCTAGAAGAGGGAACGAGTACTGCATTCTCTGCCGTGCGTACGATTCACTCTGGTTCGCTTCGGCGATGAAATAAATCAGGTGAGTCAGCCTTTTCGAGCTCCTTTTATAAGGTGGTGCCACACCCGTTTCGGCGGGAAGTGGCGTGAAGGGAGCGAAGCGCCCTTATTGGTCTGATATGGCATCAGCCTGCGCTCGATAGGCTGTGCACTTGCCGCAGAAGCAGCCAATGAGCGAGCGAGCCGTCTCGCCTATGGCTGTGTACTGCTGCAAATGCGCTTTACAAAATTCAAAATTAAGGATAATTTTTTGCTTCAGTATTTCGTGAAAAGAGACTTTACCCGTAGCGTCTTAGCTAAGACGCAGTACTCGTTCCCTCTTCTAGAGAGAACCGAGGTTACGTTAGTAACCGAGTACGTTTCAGACGTGCACTTGAGGTCGGACTCGGAAGCACAGTGTTTGGCAAAACTTAACTCAGAACACGAAATTCTCAACGGTAAAGAAAATAAACTAAAGTAAAAGAATAGAAGTAAAGTGCAGGCCGCAGGCGTTCCAGGCGTGCAGGCCGAAGCACCCTGGAACAGCGCTCAAAGAATGCAAAATGTAATGGCGAAAAGCATGGCTAAAAGTGGTTACTAAGAGCAAAATTTGATAGTGTTCTGAGTATTTGGTCTTTTGGCCGTGCCTCAAATGTTGTCTTGATAAATTAGATATTGTCTTGCTCAGGGTGTCATAAATCATATGTCATCTTATCAATCATGTGGTCCGAATTTTCCAGCTCTTGCAGGGTATAAGACATGATTCCTATAGCAAGAATATGATATATTTGACAAATAATTGTCAGAAACGTTTCAAGCAAGAAGATTCAAACACACACATACTAAACATAAATATGAATGAGTTATTAAAAAGACATACACAATAAGTGATTAGAAACATGATAGTCAAATGTGTGGGTAACATATATGATATTGAGTTAAGCAATGGGCTGATATTCATTTATAAGTCTTTTTGAGTTCATTTTTTGCAGTTCATCTTTAATTTGTCTGGTTCGGGTCTGATACCCTACTGCTGCCAGATTCACATTCACTTGTTTCATATAAAACTGAACATGTTTTTAGCACCACTCACTGGACATTTCACATTGAGAATGTCGGCAGACGGGCAAGAAGCAACATGATATCACTATTTTTTTATTTTATTTTTTTTCTTTCTGGAAATGTCGCCACAGGCACATTTAACATTTAAAGTACAGTTAGGATCTCTAGAATAACTGCATCAAACTGCCTGGATTGTTGCAACAAACTGAACACTTCTATATATATAGCTTATATAATCAGACCTGTTTTGAATTTACATGCTGTTCAAAACCTCCAATTTTGCACTGTTTAATGTTCCCTTTTTTTCATTCTACAATTTGTTTGTTGCACGATTCAGGCAGTGAGCATGTTAATTTTTTCATGTATACCGAAAAAACAACATAGTCTACCACAATTTAACTCATTCTCCTTTCACTCTCAGTTGCTTTCATTCAGCTTCATATAATCTCCTCTGCTTGGAGTCTCCTCCCTCACGGTGTGGGGCTTTCTTGAAGACTGAGGCTTTGCACATGAAATTCATTAGGTCTGATTGGTTCGTTAGAAGCCAAGCCAGCTCTCTAATGACCGGTTTAATGAATATTCAAACACTGTTTCTGGCTCTCCGTCCAGTTCTGGTGGTTACACTCTCATTGCTGAGAATGAAAGGACAAAGCCCAAGTTGTTTAACAGCTTGGCCAGCATTTTTTATGTCACACAGATGAATCTACATAAACTGCCTCAATAAACTCTGCGGTAAGAGTTTTGCTGCTCTTTTTCATACTGGTATGGTAAATGGGTACTAGAACTTTAGTTTTAAAAAGGATCATTAAAAAGTAGTCCGTATCACTTGTGCTTTATATTCCAAGTCAAACAAAAGCTTTGTGTGAGGACCAGGCTAAAATGCAAGTCGTGACAACTTTGGTCTGTTTCTTATACAGAAGATTTTGGAAAATAGTGTTTTTTTTTTTTTTGCCTTGTGTTAACCAGTGTAGAGGGACAGTATAACAGTGTCTGTACTGAGAGTTTGGAAGGATTTAAACACGCTGAACAATAGCCAAGTCTCCTTGGTAACAATAGCCAAAACTGAAATATAACAAACAAATAAAAAGGCTGCCAGAAGCAGTTTTTACCAGTTTACTAGTAACAATAGGACCCTAAATCATATAAACCAGGGCTGTAAGGCCTCTGAGCAGCTGCCCAGAGAAAAATAAAGATGAAATACTTCATTTGTGAGAGTGCATGCATATAGTACTATCGTTAAAAAGTTGTGTTGTAAGATTTTTTAAAAGTTTTTAATAAATTTTCTTATGCTCACCTATGCTGCAGATTTTTTTAAATTAAAAAAAAAATGTTTTCTATTATGATATATTTTAAAATGTCATTTATACCTGTGATGGCGAAGCTGCATTTTTTAGCATCATTACTTCAGTCTTTAGTGTACACTATTCTTCAGAAATCATTCTAATATACTGATATGGTAATCAAGAACCATTTCTTATTCTCAGTGTTGAAAACACTAGTGGTAGTCGTGATTTGTTTTTGTTTTTGCTTTTTTCTTTTGTTCTTGCTTTTGAATTAGAAATTTGGTAACAATGTAGGTGTCTTTTACTGTCACTTTCAATCATATATATTGCTTAAAGTATTAAATTCTTGTGGGAAAAAAAGATAGCAGAGTATTGACCGCATTGAATGGTACTATACAGTATGTATGTTGTATGTTCTGTATTTTTATGAAAAGGTTTTTAATTTCCTGCAAACAGTATAGTTATATGCATGATTTTTGTTAGAATAATAATAATCCATCATTTAAAATGTCTTTGTATATTCAGAGGGAAAATGAAAAATATAGCTTGACCATGCAAAAGCCCACTTTACATTGATTATAACCGTGCATGTAACATTCTGATTGTCACACACTGGCTGCTGTGCATAATTCAGGTTAAAGCACTTCCCTGATACATGCAAAATGCTACGTGTGTGTGAAAAAGCAAATGGAAATGTTCGAAAAATTGAATCATTACATAGCACTGCACCATGGGTTAATGTAGTGATGTCACTTAACCTCAGTAAACCATTAAATTTAATGTTTGGGCTGCGCTTCACACACTGTTAAAAATACTTAGCATTAACTGTCTCTGCTGTAATGCAGTCCATTGACTTTGATGAATCCGTTTAATATCAGTTTAATACCCTTTCTTGTAGAATCAACAAATACATGGTGAAAGTCACTGGGTAATTATGATTGATTTTAAATGACATTTGAATCATAGGTCAATGGCTAGTTGAATAAAGACACAGTCAGTCCAAATGAAAAGCTTCTTAGAGACCAAAACATCCGTAAACCAGTTTGCAAAGCCTCCATAATTCCTCTCTGTGCAATTAAACGGTGACTGCGACCGTTTGAGACACAGGACGTGGATCTTTCCCAGTTCCACCATAAGCAAAGGGACTTCGGTCATTTATCAAAAGTTTCCCATCTCCGCAGAAGACACATAAAAGGAATAAATAGTTCAAGACTCACCAAAGTGCGTTTCCTGCAAGAAATTCAGCAGCATCGCATCACTTGACATTCATCAATGATTAATACAACAGCACTGACATTGTTTGCGATATCAGGGGCTGCATATGTGCACTCATTTAACTTTGCAATATGCTTCTGTTTACTGTGGGGCTGTTACGACCAAATCTATTGAATTGAGTGTACTGTTGTATTCTCAAACAGATGCCAATACGGCTCTAAATTGAATTTCTCACACAGGGTCAGTCAAGGTCTCGGGAGCAGTGAGACTTGTCATATCAGCCAAGCTTTATAAATAAATAAAAAATAAATGAGTCCGGAGGATAAAAGATAAAACAAACTCTTTGATGAAAAAGATTTTTCATCTGGTGGCTGATTTGTGAAATACTGAACACTCCATTTGTTTTATTTAAAAGCAGGGCCCAGATGCAGAAGCGGCTGAATCAGAATGTACCTCCTGATCAGAGAGCAATTTCCTTGAATGTTGGCCATCATTTCTGAAGTGAAACTTTTCTCACCCACAGGCTCTATGTGTGTTGCGAGAGCTACTGTAGACTCCACTGGAGATAGCCCTTCCTTACACTCCAGATATAATTATTCCATCAATTTGACAAGCCCAAAGGGTCTGGGGTATATTTAGGTTTCTTTCTGATTGCTGAGGCACTGGTTTTCTCACCAGCACATCGGTAATTAAGGGGCAATTTTCTTTAATTGACATATTCAAATTAATTATGGATTGGGAACATATAATAACTACTGGCTGGCAATGCAAAGTGGACAGCATCAACTTTTTTTTTTTTTTAATGGAGTCATTTTGAATTATAATATGCAAGAATATATGCAAAAATGCTGTTTAACTACGATCTAAATTAACTGCATATGTTTATTTATATGTGACCCTGGACCACAAAACCAGTCTTAAGTCGCTGGGGTAAATTTCCTAAAATTAAAAACTTTTTGTTCAGTAATATGCAAAAGCTAAGAATTCTATGCTAAGAAGTTAAGTGTATTTTTTTCCTTTCAAATATTGTCAGATCCTAATAAACCATACATCAATGGAAAACTTATTTATTCAGCTTTCAGATGTTGAAAAAACCTTAATTTAAAAAAAATGTACACTTAAGACTGGTTTTATGGTCCAGGGTCACATATATATATATTAATATATTTATTATTAAAAAAGATTTATAAAATTTAGTGTGTTTGCGCATGTGTGCATCTATCTGTACTGCAAAAAGGTTGTATAACGACAGTGAATTAAATATTCTAAATAAATTTAAACACATCTGCCTGTCTGTCTATATATATATATATATATATATATATATATATATATATATATATATATATATATATATATATATATATATATATATATATATATATATATATATATATATATATATGTATGTGTGTATATGTGGTCTATTCTCAATATAGAAATTGGTATTGGTACTCAAAATATAAATTGATAATATAACACATGGCAACAGTAGCTTGGGCAGGTAGGCAGGTTAGGTATAATTGGCAAGCAGTGTTTTAAGTCAGGGCTTAGGGAGGATCAGTTTCTATTTTATTCTGTCAAAGTCTTTCCTCTTCTCCCGTCTATCATGTCTGGCTTTTGATGCAGTTGTTGCTCCTAACAGCAGCACATCTATGGCTTTTGCCACAGGCAGATGAGGAAGAATTGATGGGTGTGATGTTAAAGCCCAGACACTTTTAGGCATTCAACAAGACATTAGTCAGGCAGTGAAGTCACCCCAGACTGCCATCATTACTTCTTCTTATAGTGCCCTTTTCTATGGAGTGGATAGAGAGACAGTGTAGATCTGCTGATCTAGAAACAGTGCTCTGCCTCAGCATAATCTTACAGAGCCACACATCGTTGTCAGCTACTGCTACCAGACTGCAAAACTGAGTTTCTAAACATGGAACACCACAGCATGTAGTGTTGGACATGATGAATGCCCTCTTTTGTCCTCATGTTCTTTCCTTTTATCTCTCTTCTTCTCTTTCTGTGTATTTTATTCTGGTAGTGAACTTTAAGACAACACACTAGAAGAATGTAATTTAATTTATGGTGAATCAATAACATAATTCATATTCCTTGCATGCATGCTTTATGATTCAATCTAAAATACTGTGCTAGCAATTCAAGCCATTATACACAGAGTCTTGATGGACAACCTATAAAGGTAAAATCCCCCCCCCCCCCCCAGTGACTGACCACGTTTACTAATGTCAAGTAATACAACTGTAATGCAACAGTAATGCAAAACTTTCTCTTTCTCTCTCTCTTTCTTTCTCTCTCTCTATTTCTTTCTCTCTTTCTTTCTTTCTCTCTCTCTTTCTTTCTCTCTCTCTTTCTTTCTTAATACTTTAATAAAAAGTTGTAGAAAATTATTGCACTGTAAAATATGATTTGCTGGTTTAACTTAAAAAAACGTAAGTCACCAGGTTGCTTTAACATTTTGAGTTCATTGAATCTAAGAATTTCAGTTATTACAAAGACAGTGATTTTGTTCTAAGAATTAAAGATTTTTTTAACTTAATAAATCGAGTGATCGAGCTTTGTCTGTAGTTGCTCAAAAGCTCTGGAACCGTCTACCTTTGTACATCAGGTTTTTAAATTCAGCATAAAGACATGTGTTACTATTCAAGTGATGCCGTGCATATACTCTGAATAGTGTTCTATATAAACATGTTATTTGATTGATTTTAATGTTTCATTTTTTCTCTTCCTTCTCTCTTATTTTTCTCTAACTTTTTATTTTTAATTTTTATTATAAAGCACTTTGGATCAACTATGGTTGTGTTAAATTTGTGCTCTGTTAATAAAAATTGCCATTTTGGATTACAATTCTTATAAACTTATTCAAGCACTCGAGAGAATTAAGTAAACTTTAAGTTCACTAAACTACAGATAGTTAAATGCTTATCAAAAAAAAAAAAAAAAACTTAAAACAATGATTAAACTAACCCTTAAAAATGCATCTAGTGATGTGTCTGTTCCCTACTGTGAACTTAAACTCTGTTAAAAATGGAAGAATATTTATTATAATATTTATGTTGAAAATAGTGTAGCCTATATAGAACTAGAAAGTATAACGCTTTAAACCATACTTGTACTCTTCTTATACACCATACATAATTTTTAAACATATTCAGCTAATAAATACAAATATTTACTCACCAAATTTACAGATTGAGAAAATTTCCAAATTTTGCAGAGAAGCTCACCAAGATGGCTGACAAACGTCTTCTGTCTGCAACGGTCTTTGCAGGATCCCGCGATAAGTGATGTTGAGAATGTGATATAATTACTGAATAGATTCAATATTTATTTTTAAGTTGAGGGGACAAAAATCATAGTACAGTCAACTTACAAACTAGTTCAGACAGTGAAAATGTAAAATGTTAAATTGAATGAACAAATTCAGAAACTGCAAGTTGTCAACTTAAAAAATAAAAGACAACTAAACTGGATTGATTTATTCGAATTATTTCTACACTTTACCAGATTTGCATTTATAGGTTTACTCTATCATTTTAAATGGTATGTAAATTTAAATCTACTTCTTTAAAAAAAAAACTATGGTTAAAAAAGAGTGAAGAAAACGACATAAAACTGTACAAAATAATTTATAGGAATTAATCCATTCATACATTTTTATTACACATTATTATCTAAATTACATTAAAAAAAATAACCCCACAATGCAACTCATTGGCTGCAACCTAGGTCCCAATCACACTGAAGTCACATTTGTCCTTTTATATAAATATTGGGCTAATTGGAAAGATGACTGTGAATATTATCTTTGAATTCAGGCTATTTTGTTTTTCATTGAACAAGGATGCCATGTTCAGCCTCTGTCTATTGCTAATGTATCTGACTGGCAGGTGGACAGAGCTGATGCCCTCCATCATGCATGTGTCCCCCAGATATGATGGATAAGAGCCTGAATGGCCTGAAGCTCAACAGTGCTTCAGATGGCCATGTTCAATGCTCTCACCCAGCAGTAAATCCAAAGAGCTGGGTGGGGGGCCACGACATACAATAAATAACAAACCGAGAAACTCTCTAATGAAGTGTGCAAATGAGGTCACTTTTCTAGTCATAAGAATAACCCATCTTGAGCTTCAGGGCCGGACTGATGCATTGCTGCATCTCAAATGACCATGAGCCTTTTTAAAGCAGATGTTTCTGTATCTCATTGCTGAATGCCCTTGGAACTTGTTTTGCTCTGGTGTGATGCTTTGAGAGCAAGCAATGCACAGAAACATGTAAGGGTGATTCTTTGATGACTGGCATTGACTGATCTTCTACTTTTATTTTTTTTATCTGTTTCTTTTGATAACCATACAAACGCCTGTGCAAAAGAAAAAAAACTTAAGTATGCATTTTGTTGAGTTATGGCTGAACTTATGTCTTGTGAACTTTTGATATTACATTTTTGTAGTCAAGGTTTCTTGCACCAAGGCATCATATTCCACCCTCTGCTTTAAACAGGCAGTTTTTGGTACTTAATCTTTAAGTCTTCTGGCTAAACACCCTCTACTATGATTGGA
Organism: Carassius carassius; assembly: GCF_963082965.1. Classification (NCBI taxonomy): domain Eukaryota; kingdom Metazoa; phylum Chordata; class Actinopteri; order Cypriniformes; family Cyprinidae; genus Carassius; species Carassius carassius. The sequence goes on from NC_081779.1 coordinate 12,610,088, forward strand.
TATCCTCTTTGCATGTAAAATAGAAACGGTGCTTATGGGCTATAGGTTTTCTGTCAGGTCCAGTTGGTGTGGCCCCATTCTTCTATAAGGAGGTCATAATAGGAGGTTTTACTTATTTGCAACATACTATCCCAAGTTACTGGATACTAAATACATAAAGTGTCATTGTCATATGTTATGTATTCATCTGTCTGAAAACAGAATTCCAGTTATTTTGGGTTCCAGTTATTGAGTCTTCCAGCTTCATTTCAACAGATGGTCTTTTGGGGCTAGAGAGAAAGTTTTGCAGTTTTGAAACTTACATATGTTTACATAGTACATCAAGCTATTTTATTTCAGCAAGGAATTATTATAATTTTTTTTAAAGGCTACTTTGAGTTTAAAGATTCAGTTGTATCTTATAACCTAAAGATGAAGGTTTGCCAAGCAAATTTTGTAAGTTCGATCCAAGCAAACCTGTGAACTGGAGAGTTGCAGTGAGTCTCAATTGTGCCCTTGATCTAGTGCTCCAGGGAGAGCAATTAGTATATGCTAAGTGACTTTGGATTAAACTTTTCGGCTAAATGACATATAACTAATAATAAAGTGCTTCTAATTTTGCTAATATATACAAACCTAATATATACCTCTCTCATTTTCAGTATAAACTTATTGGTATATGAAGACTGGCAAACAACACACATTAAAACTGCTTATGAGTTCTAAGTGAATAACTGCAGTGTATAGCGATATCATTCCCCAAATGTCCAGTTGCACTGAGCCAATCTGGTATCTAAGGGACCTTAACTGTATTTTAATTTGGTGTGTTGGAGGAAAGAGGGAGAAGAGGGTTAGTCTCTTGTACTCAAAGCAGAGGAGAAATGTGGATTTGATGAGGTGCAGTCATAATTCATTCTCTCGTGGATTTTCCACCATCTCTCTCTCTCTCCCCTGATCCTGTCATTGAGAGACTGCGATGAGTAAAGGTTATATGCTTATGCCTATGACTATATGATTTATTGCTCTTTCCTTTGTTCAGAGGGGTGTTGATCTGCAAGACTAATGAGGACGGAATTCCACGATCTAATTAGTGCTTTAGAGCAAGTTGTGGCTAAAATATTGGATGAATGACTTTGTTGAATATAATCCTAGCTTGGTATTTTGGCTATTCATAATGCACAGGCTCTCTTATATATCTATATATATTCAAATGTGCTGCATCAGAGACTTCAGCACCTTGGACAGTTTCATGATTATATATTTTTTTAAAAGGTGTTAATTTCAATCTTCATTCTTAATTTTCAAAAATTTTGCTAAATGTTGATCGTGGGTTCCAAATTATTGACAATAACTTGTTAGCTAAAAAGCGAAAAATTTGTACTAGTTATGACTGAAGGGTTGGTTTGGTGTTGATGATGGTAAGTTGCTGTTTTCTATCATATCTGTCTAGTTATCTCAAATGTGTGTGTGAGAGGGTGTGTTTTGTTTCAGGCACGTGGGAATGTGAGGGTGTCTGCATACATCTGATGAAATTTGACTGTGTGTTTAGCCTGTAGATGGCAGGAGTGTCCTTCTACATTGCTATCACCCAGTCTTAGATCTCACATTCAGTGCCAAACTTCTTACAAAGATGCCTTTCGTAGGAAACAATTATAATATTAACTCTAGACTAGTAAAGTAAGATTACGTTACCCTCAAGATTCTCAAGTAGCTAGTTAGCCTACTTACAGGAGGACTCCAAAACTCAATAAAATTAAATAGGTAAGTCCACTACAGCAAGTTGGACATAATTAAACATAGAATAGTTTTTACAATGCCGTTGTTTCCATCATATTAAGTCTACTGTTACATGTATAAATGTGCGTGGTCAACGGATTGGTTTGGTGTGTCTTTATGAAAATAAATATATATATAGGCCTATTAAACAAATTTTGCGTTAAAACGCCAAATGGCCAATAATAAGCATTTGCACATATGCTCTAGTTCAAAATGACTACATATTTTACTTTACCTTTTTATACCTGCTGGGGGGAACAGCAGCAGTGCTTAATTCATCCATTTACTGATAAATGCACTAATTATTTTATTTGATCAATTATGACAGCACTGAAATCACACAGTTAATCCACTGAATAGCAGGGCATATGAGTCGGTTAACGAGATCACAGCGCAGAGAGTTTGGCCCCTTTTGGCGAGATGGTTGAGTCCTCGTCAAGGTTGCTGTGGGATCCAAGCATCACCGTTCACTTTGAGCAACACCGCGAACCGCTCCGCTTCCGGCTGAGGGAAAGAACAACTACCTTTATGTGAATATGAACATAGATGACACAGAGGGGCACAGCGTCAGATCAACGGGATTCCCGACCGTTTTCAAGAGGGGATGTATTAGATGTGGTCCGATGGACTCCCAAGCAAAGAAAATGGGGATTAAAACTGGAGTTACATTTTGGAATCTGATATTTTTTATGATGGTCACATGCGTGCGAGGTAAGTCATCAGTCTCAAAGAGTTATTCGGAGGTTTTGCATCAGTGTGTATAGAGATGTGAACGTGCATGGAGTGGATGTAGGGAGAGGAGAGCCAGCCGTGCAGCAAATGCTTGAGAATAGAAGCGCATTTACTCAATGCAGGCATTGAGCGAGGACTCAATAAATATTCTTGCAGTAGCCTATGCTCGAGCGGATACGTGAGTTGCTTGTGGTCATAAAGTGATGGAACACAAAGTAATATAAAGGCGTAGGGAGATTTTATCCGAGCTGTTTTACATATTAACTGCACGCATCAGAAAACGGCTAATTACTGAAGAAGTGGGGAATCTCACATGAACGCGTGTTATGAGGCATATAGTAGCGCAGCTCGATATGGGTTGCAGCTCGATATGGGTTGGAGAATCACGATTCCTTATGGTATTGGGTAGGCTATACAGCCAAGGAAATGCACCATCAACACATGTATTGTTCTATAAGTAAAGAACATGCTGGATAACGTGTGGCACGTAAGATTTCGACCTTACACTTGTCTGGGTACCATCTCACCCACCAGCATCTCGCGATGGAATTGACGCGTCTGGACGCCAATTGATCAGCCTTGATTTGGAGGATTTAACTGTTGCACGCCGTCCCCATATACACCATAACATGATCACATATGTTTGAAACATCCTCGTCGTTTTCAGTGGATTTATTTGGATGAGGCTTGGTGTGAGCTTTTTTATTTGTGTGATTCTTAGCGGGATATTAAATATATAAAGGCTTTTATAAGATAAGTTTTAGAAACGTAAAATTTATAGTTTTCTGTTTAAAAAAAATAATGATCTTTTTAGTTTGATTGAATTTAGTCGGGGTGGAGGCAAACCCCTGGGCTGCACTTCTGCCTGATGTATCTCGGTCATTACCACCTGCCTAGCATTTTAATTTGCATCAGAGCTGATTCATCTGATGCTAAACGGATTATAAGAATAGTACCGCCAGCACAAATCAAATCACTCATTATTATATACTATTTAATAAATATAAACAGGTAAGCTATAAACATCTTTTTTTTTCTGTCTGTAATCTTGATTAGATGCTTAGCGTATCAAGTAGCCTATGTCGTTACGCGGAATGAATACTGAAAAGGGCTTGATGTGTTTCCTAGTTGGACTGGGGAGATGGAGAGATATGGACAAACAGCAGTACCGGTGTCCGTAAAGTGTGCGAGATGCAGTCTTGTTGGCTGATAACCCGTCGCGTGGGGGCAGTGTGACGAGATCACGAAGATAATTATTGCGATCCAGACCTCGCATCACTGCTAGATAGAGAACGTGCGCTATTCAGTGAGTCATTCGGACTTGCAGTTGAATGAATGAATGAATGAATGAATGAATGAGGCATTTACATATCAGTTGTTTAGTTTACTTGAATAAATACATCAACTCTTGGTATGAACATTTATGAGACTTTTTTTTATCAGTAAGAGGTAATATTTTGTTAGGCGTGTTTAAGCACAACCACAAGGCCTTAAGGATGAAAAAGGATGCTTTATGGGCCACATGACATTAATTTAGTTCAAACCTATATAGACAATTTTTGTGTTTTGGGATCTACAAATCTACAAATGTTCTCATTTGTCCTAATTAATAGAGCAGAAAAGTAGTTTCAAAGTATATTTCCGTAAGTTTGTTTATACTGAAAGGCAGCTTAATAATTCTAAATTTATGGCTAAAACTGAATTATTATTCTAAGGCTGTTGTGGTTTACCTGCTCTTTAACAAATCTTGTTTGTCACTTTAAGTCTCTTTAATCTAATTTGTTTCAAATTATTCGCTATAAACTGACCAAAGTTCGCCAGCTAGAAGCCGAATATGTCTACTCAGTGGTGAACATACGGATGTTACGGACCCACTGAGGACAAGTCCTGAGGGGATGGATTAATAGCTGGAATAGGCGTCATACTTGGGATCAGTGCCCTGTCTTACAAGTGTAAAATCAAGCATGTTGCCGCTGTGTAACACTGCCTCTTCTCTGGCACGCCTGAAAGAGGCTTTTAATCTCCATGATCAAAGGATGGCTGTTGAAGAGCCAGGTGCAGAGCAGGGTCATTAAAGTCTCCAGTAAGGTGTACATTTTAGGACATCCTCAGACCTCAATCATCAAATGGAAAGGCGTCATGCCTCAGACTAAAAGGCTTCAGTCATAAGACAAAACAGCATCGCTCCTCTGACTGAAAAGCTTCAGGTCTCAGGAAAAACGACGTCAGGTGTCAGGTCTCATACAATTAACGTTAGGCATCAGACGAAACGGACATGGATAAAAAGTCATCAGAGCTACCCCAACCAGACCTTTGAATGTGGTAGTGCGCTTATAACTTCAGAGTGGAATTTCAGTGATGTAGGGCTTTCACAGCAGATTTCTGTACAGTCCAGGATGACATTCAGGTTTGGATTGAACAAATGGTAATTCTCTTGCATGGAGGAGCTTATTTGTTGCCTGGACATCTAAATGGGTACTGAATCCAGGTAATCGTCCTGCTCAGCATGGCCACGCTTACCCAGAAAATGTCAGCGATAACTTGATTGACTGAAACAAACAAATATATATTTAATTATAAGACAGAACCATTGTTTTTACAAAATCATTTAATTCAACAACTAACGTTAGTGTTAGACTCATACAGGCATGTTATAATTAGACCAAGATTTCAGTCTAATAGCTTAAAAGAATTTGCTTTACACAGACGTAAAGTGACCATGGTTTTATTATAGTAAAAGTGTAGTAACGTTTTTTTTTTTTTTTTTTTAGTGTAATGATTAACGAACCATTTGTATAACCACAGTTTTACTATAAACACCATGGTTAAACTATGTTTATTGTAGCAAAACCATGGTTAATCTCTGGATACCATGATATAACTATATTGACCAACAAATTATAAGAGTATTCTTACGGCATTATAATGAATGCATAATGTATTAGAAAAATTAATAATGACATAAACTTTGTAATATATCATCTCATGAGTAATCCTAACAACAGTTTAAATGTGTTATAATGTTTACTTATTTGTGGTTATAGCATTTAAGATACAACAATCATAATGAAAATAAAAATATTATTTTTCCTTAAACAGCCATCATATCAAATATCTGATCAGATGAATGTGTAATATGGCACTTGATTTAACTATATCGACCATGTGTTTTTTTTTTTGTTGTTGTTGTTTTTTTTGATAGTAAAACCATGGTTATTTTTCGTAAGGGTAATTTTACTACTTGGCCAAAATAAAAGCTCGCTAGTTGCAATATGGCTAACTAACTTTTTAAACGTGCACACAAGACTCTCGAAAAGCATGTTCTCTTCCCTGTATAACTTAATTAGTGTAACATTTGAATAAAACTGTTAAAATATAAAATATCAGACACTGCTTACCTCCTTTTGCCATCAATCAACCATGATATACCACTTCCTGCGAACGGCGTGCGTGTGACGTCACATGGGGCAACGCGATAGTCCACTTGAGTCCGTTTCGTCTGATGACTTTTTGTCTGAGTCAGTTTCGTCTGATGACTTTTTGTCTGAGTCAGTTTCGTCTGATGACTTTTTGTCTGAGTCAGTTTCGTCTGATGACTTTTTGTCTGAGTCCGTTTCGTCTGATGATTTTTTTTCTGAGTCCGGTTCGTCTGATGACTTTTTGTCCGAGTCCGTTTCGTCTGATGCCTAACGTTAATAATTGTATGAGACCTGACACCTGACGTCGGTTTTCCTGAGACCTGAAGTTTTTCAGTCAGAGGCGCGATGCCATTTTGTCCGATGACTGAAGCCTTTTAGTCTGAGGTATGAAGCCTTTTCATTTAATGACTGAGGTCTGAGGATGTCCTAAAATGTACACCGTACCCCAGATGTCTGCAGTCAAATAGATTTTAGAAACTCATCTTCTACAAAAACCATGTTTAGTGTTGTTTGTATGAATATGCACCTCTTACAGGATGATTTCTAGCAGCTGTTTGCATGTGTGTTTCCTGTCAACTGACAAATGGCACAATGCCCTCAGGTTGGAATTATGTCTCGTGGGAAATTGAGCTGCCTCGATAAAATGGATCCAGTTAGATGGTTTCTGTTTATTGGTGGACACATGAATATGACAGAAAGGGATGTGAATACCTCTTCTGAAGGGAATATGTTACATCAGACTGAAGATCTGTGCTTCTGCTGCAGACCATACTGTTGCTACTTAGATATGCATCACCTTTTCTCCCGCGCTGAGTAGAATTGATCAGGAGTTGTATAGGGATCCTTTTACAGTAACAAAGCTTTGCACGAATGCTCAGTGGATCACCTATAGTTTTCCCAGGAATAATCTTCTGTTCTTTTCCTTAACAGCTGCTGATGATCAACATTGCATTAGTCATGCACAAATACTCACACCTACTTTGGTCTCTTGACTTGTACTTGACTACATCTGAAGTGTTAAACAGCATGTAGTACTAAACACGCAAAAACAATGACAGACGGATGGCTTTTCAGAAGGGATGATGTTTTAAATTAGTGGAAGTGGAATACAAATTGTTCCTCATGAGGGTCCTTTAAAAGTCAAATAAGAAGCTTCGATGTCAGGCTTTGTGTTTATATAAAAAAAGCTCAAATATTCAGTTTAAGCAGGGTCCAAAGCCTTTTCAATAAAATGGTGAGTGTCATCCATAACTATTTATTGTTGGTATGGAACTGTATTTGCAATTATTCCTATTTAAAATTATAATTTAGTTATTTTAAGATCTGCTGATGCTGAGTAAATACCATAAAGGTGTTATTACTGCCATGAAATTGTATTTCACATTATTTTTATTGAAAATAATTAACATGTCAAATCTGCTAAAGTTGAGTTGAAATTGTGTTTTGCATTATTGCTGTATTATAAATTATAATGAACAAAATACTTATTTTCTACATATCGATAAACCAGTTGGTGGTGACAAGTGACTATAATGAGTGACTCATTGAATCATTCCTTCAAACAATTTGTACATACTGAAATTTAACAAGTGAGTCTTTAAATTATTTACTGAATCAGTTTGTTACACTGATTCATTCAGAAAGGCTACTGTGCTGCTTGGAGATGCTAAATTAATTGGAAAAAAATACACTATGCAATGACAAATATTGTGTCTCTAAAGTAATTTACTGTAAATCTCTCTCTCTCTCTCTCTCTCTCTCTCTCTCTCTCTCTTTCTCTCGCTCTTTCTCGCTCTCTCTCTCTTTCTCATGTGTGTGTGTGTTCAAAACTATAGATATTTCAGACTTCTGGGGTCACTGTAATATTCCAGAGTTAAATGTTATGTTGAATATCCTTGTAAAATTACCAGACATTTTATTGGCTTGCCAAGTTTTAACATGGCACATGGCTCTGTGAAAGAATGTTAACAAGCATTCATACTCAACCTCATTTTGCATTTTAATTATTATGTGTCTAGGGAAATAACCTGAAATCCCCAAAGGTCGGACTGCAGAAAACAACATTTTGGGATAAACCATTAAGTCTGCTACAAGCACATATTTCCTATTTGTTTCATTAGGGAATTAGACTGTCAGATGGTTTTAATAATGTTAACTGTTCTTAATCAGCATAGGCATTATTTACCACACTCTGCATTGTAGTGCTGTAACAACCAAAATGAGTTTGGATATGCAATGAACATTACCTATTATTATTATTACAATTATTCAATTTTCAAACCATCATCATTCATGCCAACCTTGTAAGTCATGTAAGTGGTAATGTTGGTGTTGGTTGTTGAGAGCCAGCAGGGGGCACTATTTCATCAGTGTGATCTGTGGTCCCATTTACCACTTTTTCAGCCATAGCTAGTAATTGATTATCAAGGAAGAGAATAACAGAAGGCTCTGTCCACACACTAGATGACATCTAGAGTACTGTCACACAATGGTAGGCTACATGAGTGATGTCTGAGTCGTGACCTCATTACTTGTAAAGGGCTTTCAGTGTGTGAAGTACTTCACAAGTGCACTGCGCACAAATGCACAGTGATTTATACAATGATTTTATTTTGACCCACAAGAATCATGTTTTTTCAACCGCGATTATTCTTTGTATTAAAGCAGTTTCGCTGTCTCTCAGTAAAGACTGAATCAATTTTAGTAAGCTGATCTACTACAAAAATAAACAAAGCTTTGTTGCAGCATATATAGTCATACTGAAGCATTTTTCTGACCTCAAAGAAGAGAAAGGCTTCTAGGGTGACAGCTGTGTTGGAAACATGGTCTGACTGGAGCCCTGTGTCTGTCAGGAAGTATCAGGTGCAGAGGCGTGCAGCTGTCTGTTTTTGCAACTCATTCTCACCACTACCTGTTGTGACAGAGTTGCTCAGTCCATACACTCCCATAAACATTCACAAACACATTTACAAACTGCTGCTTCAGCTGCTGTGTCAAAGAGAGAGAGAGAGAGAAGATGTGTTTGTTTTTATCATGGTGAAATGCATCTGTACTGCTGCAGTATTCAGCAGCTACTTGCTAGGAGGTTTGTGCTATATTCAGTGGTGGATGGTATTTTTACTCCAGTAATTTACTTTATAATCTTCAGTCTATTTTCATTTTGGGAAATGTTTATTTATTTATTTATTTTTTTAACAGGTTTGTGTCCCATTTAGAACTGCATTGAGAATGCTATGTAAATTTCCCAATATGCATTACCTGAAAAATCAAAAAAATCATTTACTTTTCAATTAAATCAGCTCTATCCAGTCTGTGTGATAGGGACATTAAAATCCTGTCTCCAAGTATTTTAAATGAAGTATATCAAATAGTAATTAAAATCACATACGGTTATCCTTATTATCACTTTTACAGTTGATATTTAAGTACATTCAAAAGTAAGTACTTAAGTATAAAATATTTTAAAATGTATATTTTATTAGGATATGTGTCTTTTAATTCAAATATATTTTGTCCATCCCTGGCTATATTTAAAATCATTGGAGTGATATACCGTAATTGGATTCAGTGAATCCATATGTATTCCTGTGTATGGCTGTACAGTGCTATTTTTAACACAAGACTGGCGAACTTCCTAGACATGTTGGACCTAGACCTCTGCCCTCATCAGAATGTCCATGATCACAGTGCTGAGCCAGGCTTTTATGGGTCAACTTCTGTGAATGAAGAAGTGACATCAAAGTCCATTCTGAAGTGCATTGGCTTGATAGAGAGGAGTCACCATCCCTTGACGACAGCCAGTGGAGACAATTCAACAGAGGTGGGAGCATGTGGCGTTATAGGATTGACCTTTAGACATGTCGAATTTGCGAGCAGGTCACATGCACTGTGGCTTTCTCATTTGATTCTTTCCACCTCATTATTTTAAGCCTAAATGCGTTTAATACAGTCAATGATATTTTTGCAGCCTCATTATTTCACAAGGGAGGCTTGTTCATAACCGCTTCTCATGGTGGTTCTCTTGTTTAAAGGGAAAATAGCTTTCAGTATGATCTGGGTTCCCTTGAATTGGGGCTGCCTTATGCTGAGCCTCTTTTGCCAATTTCCTCAAAGCTCATTTACTCTTTTCTCCCTCCAGTTCCCTTCACATATGTTGTTTCCCTTTCATAGACAGCAGATATTAATAATATCTCTTTGAGTTTGCATTGGAAATATGACAGAGTGATATTTTTTGTAGCAGGGGTTAATGAAAGAAGAATGTCACAGATACTGTAACTGTCGTCGACTGGAGGACACTGCTGGACAGAGACTTGGACTAGTTTGACTCCTTGACCTTTCATTCCTAGGCTTCTGACTTCGGCGGAGGATGCAGCTGCTTGTCGGGCTGTCACATTAGATGATTCCATAAATTAGTAAACCCAGTTTTTCCCAGAATTCCTTACACTACAATATTAATATCATAAAGTGCTCGGAAGTATGACATAGTCAACAGAAGCAAAGATGTTTTGCTACATTTAAAATACTAGATGCCCCAAGCAAACTGTACTTCTTAGAAATGTATCTCCTGCTGACTTATTTAATAAAGCATAAAGAGTTTCTAGCTTTTCCACTGAGTGGGCTGCTTTGTAGTGTTGCTATTTCAAGTTTCAGATGCCATTCAGCTGCTATCTGAATTAAGGCACCACAATAACCTATTTAAACTAGTTGTGCGCAACAAAGTTTGTTATGTAATGCTTTTCTACTCTGTTCCGGCTCAGATGTCGCTGAATCACACCACCCCCGTAAGTTCATCAGATAAGGCAATCTCAGAGCACAATCTAATTAAAATGGCAAACATTTTAAATTAGTGTGGTCTATTTTGGGAGCGTGTCCACGCAGTTTTAGATATGCAGAATGCAACTTCATCAGTTTTACCTGTGTCAAAGTCACCTTGAGATCATTTGTTCTAGTCCAACAAGATTTAAAATCAAATTCTGAGTTACGGCCCTTCAATTTATCTGGTTGACTGTGCATGCTGTGAATGCTGATATTAGGCAAGCCTATCACCTCTGTAATTAAAATTCATCATCATTATATTATTTTTCACCCAGAATGCTTAACCATCTGTGTCACATGGTCTGTGTCACGTGATTTAACAGTGATTATGGCACCATGCTGAAGGCTAATGTGATCTCCTGTGGCCTTCTAAAATATTACTTTAGTCAGGTGGGGACTTTTTATAGTATTGTTGTGAAAGCCTTGGCTTTATGCCTTGAACAATGTTAAACGAGGATGACTTTGTTCCAGTTGTGTGCGTATAGTAGCTGTTTCCTTCTGTACCTGAAGAGGGCTGCAAATCTAATAAGGCTGGAAAATTGCTCCACAGAGGAAAGAACAACCTCTCATCAGAATTTATATGGTTCAACAGGCTTCAAAATGTCAAAGACTGGCTGAGGGACAGAGTAATGACTATGTTTAATTGCACTATGATTTATTATTATTGTCTGGCTAAGCTAGTACTTACAAAGCTACTGTTGTAAGTAAGGTTTTATAAATAATACCAGCCCTGTACCAGCACATTATTTTTTTTATTTATTCCAACATTGTGTAAATTTTAGAAATGGGTAAACAAAAGCTTGTGTTTACTGGTTAGATGTGTTTCCCATTAATGTTATTCAAATGTACTTTTCTTTGTTACACACATTTGAATTCAATGTTACCACATAACATGCCAAGTCCCAAGCCCTTAGAGACTATCTTTCCAGCGTATGAGCTGTGACGTCAGAGGCAGCAGACAGGAAAAGTCCATTTCACACTTTTTAGAGCCCTTAAAGAAAATTGTCACTTGTAAAATATCTACAGTATCATGAAATGGATGGCTGAAATAGGCTTGCGATATATGTTGCTTGCACAAAAATAAAAAATAAAAATAAAAAACTTAAAAATAAATATAAAGTACAGGGTTTCTTGTCTACATGCATATATAATCACATATATATATATGGCAGCACAAGTAATTTGATCCTTTATTGCAACGCAGTAAGTGACGTGTTCTGAGACTTTTAGATTTAAATGGAATAATAAAAAATAAAGTAAAATTTGTCCCTTTTTTTCCTGAAAACACTGAAGTAAGTGGCTGCTGGTGAGCTGAGAGAAGAATACAGTAATTTTTAAACCACGACTTCAATTCCAGAAAAGTTGGGACATTTTTGTAAAATGCAATAAAATCAAGCTTTTGTCATTTGTTAATTGGGCTCTTTTACTTTTTATTAATTGTCTAAAGTACAAAGAAAAGATTTTCAAAGTTTTAACTGACCAACTGAAATGTATTTTGTAAATCTAAACAAATTTTGATTTTGATGGCTGCAACACACTCAAAAAAAAAATGGGACAGAGGCAAAATAAAAGTGAAAAGGTAATAGATATCCAAATTACACTGTTTTGAAACAGTCCATGATAAGCTGGTGAACTGGTAATAGGTATGGGGTATCATATTTAGGTATAAAAGGAAGAGTCTTTACAAGTAAAGCTGGATCATGGCTCATCACTTTCTGCCAATTTCACAAGAGAAATGTCAAACACGTCAAAAATCACAATTCTTAGTGCAGATTCACAAAGAATTTAGGTCTTCACCAACTACCATACATAATATTGTGAAAAGATTCAGGGAATCCAGATCAATCTCAGTCTGTGTAGAGTAAGACACCTAGGTTGAATGTGCATGCCCTTTGAGCCCTCAGATTGCACTGCATAAGAAACAGTCATGCTGCACTTTTAAATATAGACACATGGGCTCAGGAGTACTTAAAATAAAACGCTGTCACTTAACACAATCTGCCGCGACATCAATAACTGCAACCTGAATCTCTGTTACTATAGGAGAAAGTTATACATCAATTCTATCCAGTAATGTCGCAGGGTTCTGGGCCAGAGCTCATCTCAGATAGTCAAACAGACAGTGGAAATATGTGCTGTGTTCAGATTAGTCCACACATCAACTTTATTTTGGTATTTTCCCAAGGTCCAAAGGGACCAACCAGACTTTTGTCAGAAGCAGATGCAAAAGCAAATGTCTGTCATGGTACAGGGGTGCAGCAGAGCAAACAGCATGGGTGACAAGGGTATGTGTGAAGGTACCATTGACATGGAGGCATTTCTTAGTATTGTACAGCGACATATACTGCCATCAAGACATCTTCCATGGGAAGTCCATGGTTATTAGTTCAAGACAATGGCAGGAATCATTCTGCATGTGCTACAACAGTGTTGGTTTGTAGACACAGAGTGAATGTGGTAGACTGGCCTGCCTGCAGTTCAGATCTGTCTCCTATTGAAAATGTATTACCAGTCATAAAAAGGTGAAAACGAACAAAGACTGCTGAGCATCTGAAGTCTTGTTTCAAGGGCAAAACGTTGGCTTGCAAAACTTTAACAATTAGTATCCCCAATTCCCAAACAATTAAACATTGAAAGTTGATGTGACAGTGTTAAACATATCTATGTTCCAACTTATTTGAAGTGTATTGCAGCCATCAAAATCAAAATTTGTTTATATTTGAAAAAATAAATCAAGTTGGTCAGTGAAAACAATGTTTTTTCTTTGTACTTTAGCTAGTTACAGTAACGGTTAAAGAGAATGAACAAATAACATACAGATAACATACTCTTGATTTTATGGCATTTCACAAAATGTCAAACTGCATACGCTACTATGAGTCAGCCATGACACGTTTTCTACATGTATTTATGCTTTAATTTGAATGAAAACCGGGTTTGGAACAACATGGGGGTACATTAAGTTAATGACAAAATTTTCATTTTGGTGTGGAGTATCCCTTTAAGTTAAAAGTTCTCTATCTCTAAACCTTGATTTATTTCCATTCCACTGCCCTGCACCTAGTGTTTTAAATGCAAAAATACTTACTGTGCAAATTACACCTAATTATTTCAATTATAACATCGCTAACATAAACACAAAGGCTTGGTTGGGTTTGTGTGGTATTATTTCATGAATATCATCAATATATCATACAATCTGACATACAAAACCATTGACGTCACGTCACACATTCTGTCTTTACTTTTCACCAAAATCACACTGGGATGGTATCATACAATCTGACAAGCAACAATCGCAAAAGACATATCACACTGTGTGCACCCACTTTACACCACTGTCAGTCGGAGTAACAGCAACAGGCAGGCAGAAACACTGCTGTGTTTGATAACATAATAAACCTAGTAGTAGAATCAAAGACGAAATAAACAATGAGAGCTCAGTATCTTCATCGCATAACAATAGAGAAATCACACACCAACACAAGTAATTGTGAACGTCTGAAGGAATAAAAGGGTTTTGCTGCTAGTTTGTGGTAAGATGCAAATCCCTCTAATTACCAAGAGAATGTTTGACATTTTTCAGAAGTACCAGAGATTTGGCAGGCGTAATTATCGCTGGTGGTTGCATAAAGTAAAGGACTTTTCTCTCTTCTAGTAGCCCAGAACTCACACTATCACCCTTTTTTTTCCCCCAGCTGACCTGTGGTGACATTTGGCATTTCTTAAATTACTTTGCTGATACAACCAATAATAGAAATGAAAAATACTCCCTTTTCATTTTCTAAGAGGCTCCTTGGCTAATTGGCTTTTCGTTTTTCGAGTGGTGACAGGAACTGGTGCCTCACAATCTATCCTATATCGGTATGGCAGTGGCCATGACCGTGCATAGATTTCTGTAATAATTTGGTTTCTAGCAATGAGACATCAGTCACATCTGTGATCTCATTAAAGTTTTCTCAGATCAGGCCCTCTTCAAGATGCAGAGGATCTGTCTGTTCTCCTATGTTTTAAATTTTCACCCTTGTTTCTCATACCCAAGAAAATTTATTTGTCCTGGAAATTGCATGTATGAGGTGCAAGGTGTAATTTGACCCATTATTTACATTCATTTGTGACTTTTCCCAAGTCTGTGTGTTTGGTTTTTTCAGATCACTGCTGAGACTCCACAGGCTGTTATTATCTATTGTGTATGTATTATACAGGGGAGCTCAGCTGCTCATTGTAGCTTCTTGAGGTATAATTATAATCTGGGCACAAAGTAGCAATTGATACTGCTTAATTGGATCTATACAAAAATTAACTAGAGCTTAATGTCAGATATAAAATGTATGCTTACACAATAAGTAGGTTCTTGAATGAGGAAACTGAATTTAGCTGGTAACATTTAGGCCTTTTTGAACCAATTCCAACATAAAAATATAAATTAAATTAAATCTGCAAGCAGGAATGAAAGGGCCCTCGCAGCCGGGCTCTCCACCACCCGGTGGCCATAGGAGAACAGTGAACGTTGGGCCATATGCTTATAAAATGGTAAATATTTGTGACACATTTCCTGCTGCCATCAATTGGCGCTATGATTATAACGGAATATTGGCATGTAAATGTCTTCAGGCCAGGACTCTTACCAAACATATGAAGTTTGAGGCAGATCGCACATTGCATATTTAAGTTGGTGTAAAACAAGTAATTTCCTGTTGCCAGCAGGTGGCGCTATGACTATAAATCAGTATTGGCTTTAAGATGAGTTCAGGCCAGGACTCTTACCAAACGTGAAGTTTAGGGCAGATCAGACATTGCATATTTAAGTCAGTGTAAAGGTTGCCTGGACTCTTATAAATCTTGTGACATTTGAGGTATATTGGGCATTGTATGCATGAGTTACAACAACTCCCTGTTTCATAGTATTAATAGCATGCTTTAGAACTTAGTAAGTGTTGCTAGCAAGTTTGAGAACTTAGCCCTTTTAACACTTGTTGATGCTTTTTAATATCTTGCTAGGAGTTAGGGTTGCCACCTTCAATACAGAAAAATAAGGGACACCTGGGGGTGACACCCCTCGGGGCCACGATGACCACAGGTCCGATGACGTGCCAGTGGTGGTAAATCACAACTTAAAACATGTTTTCATAAAATTGTAAACATGTTTTCATAAAAATTGTAATTGCTAATGAACTTTAGTAATTGTATAAGGTGCCGTGAACACAGATTTTGGATAAAATATTTGTCATTGTTTGCAGACAGTAACACCATCCAAACAGTGAAACCACATAATAAATAACTGATCTACAAACATTTCTAAATTCATGTAAAACACACCAATTATTATTATTTTCTTTTTATTATCGGTAAGTTAATCTATATTATATAGTCTATTGTTAATTCTACAGTAGCCTATTGAAAAATGCAATCATTTAAATTAGTTAAGTTGTTTATTTGCTTCACATAGGCACTATATTTTTAAATGTCTCTTATCTCTTTTTAAAATAATTCTTATGTGTCTGACTGTACACCTTAACCGTAATAAACAAGGCCCGGTTCCCCAAAACGTTCTTATCGCTAAGTTGTTCTTAACCTATTCCTTAACCTCTCTCTTAACCTTATGGCACGGTTCCCGACACGTTCGTACGCTAAGTATATCTTCTGTAAGTCACACTTTCGTAAGGTTGATCTGGACCATTCGTAGCTCTCTCTTAGCGTTATTTGAGCTCATGACGCTACTGTACAGCAGTCTTTAGAAACCAGCGCAGCGAAGTACAAGTCAAACTATGGTATGTTGACAATTTGGTGGCTCAACAATGATCTTTTGTTATTTTTTAAGACTCATAATAAATTATGTTCGCAATGGATACAGGCCTATTTATGAAGTTGACTTTATGTGGTTACAGAACTAATAAGATGGTAATTAGCCTAGGCTTTTTCGTAATGTAATTAAAGCGAATTGGCAATCATTTTTTTGATAATTAAAATCTGGCAAACAATTTGGCTTTAAATGGTTAAGATCTATAAATGGGTAAGCATGGTGGTGTCCAGTAAGCGACCAATGGCAGCGATCCAACGTGTTCTTGTATTGTATCAAAGACGGAGCCGGATTTTAATTCTAATTGTAAAGTACCTTGCCATTAATATAAAAGTGTATTATATAATTTTTATAAGTCGTTAAACCCATGTCAAGAAGCGGCACAAGTGGCACAACGGCATGGATGATTAGCGAGGGATACCCGGTTTGTCTTACCGTCACAACATATCGTGTGAACATTACTGACCCTTTGATAATTTAATTTATAGTCTATATTTTACTGATAACTTAAACTATGTTAAAATAAATGTTACTGTAATAAATTGAGGAATGTTTCATTTGCATAGAACGTGTTGTCTTTCTTAACGCTGTATTGCACCTTCGCGTAAAGTGGAAAATCGATTCATGAGCAATCGATGCCAACTAATTCAGCACCCTGACTTTGGACAGCGCTCTTGTAACATCGGACGTAAGAGGCAGCGTGCTAAGAAGCTTCCTAAGGAACACTTCGGGGAACACACTTAGAAACATCAACAACTTTGGTAAGATATATCTTTCAATGTCTTTTTAGCGCGCTAAGAGTGAACGTAATCGAGGAACCGGGCCCAAATCGGTAACACTTTAAAATAAGTTTCAGTAGTTAAATACATAAATTAACATTAAAAAATAATGAACTGCACTTATACAGCAATTGTTCATCTTTGTTTATGTTAATTTCCACATTTAATAATACTTTATTAAAATGCACTGTGAACTAACATGAACAAACAATGAACAGCTGTATTTCTATTAACTAACATTAACAAAGATTAATAAATACTGTAACAAATTTATTACTTACACTATATACACTAATGTTTAATAAATGAACCTTATTATAAAGTGTATGAATGTTGTTCTCCCGAGGCATGCTGTAGCACATCTGACATTCTTTCAAATCGAGTCTCTGCCAAGGGACCCGCCCTCCTCTGACTCTGATTGGCCGTGAACCTGAAACAAACCAATCGATCCAACGATGGCAGCGAGTATTACCCAATCAGGGGCAGAATGGGACGAGTCTTCACATAATGCCGGTGGGATGATTTGCATGAGATGTTGCGCTATTTTATTCTCAAATACGAGACGATTCTGTATTTTAAGGGACGGGTGGCAACCTTACTAGGAGTCCATAACAGTGTTAAACTTGACACTTCCTGTTGCCAGCAGGTGGCGCTATGACTATAACCAAATACGGGCATGTTGATGTGTTCAGGACAGGACTCTTGTTAAACATGTGAAGTTTGGGGCAGATCAGACATTGATAGCCTGAGTTACAGCAACTTTCTTTTTCACTGCATTAGTAGCATGATTTAGCACTAAGATAAGTGTTGCAAGCATGTTTTAGTATGTTTCTAGCATATTGCCAGCCTATTGACACTTTTTAATATGTTCCTAGGTATCTGTGACAGTGGTAACCATGTCACTTCCTGTTGCCAGCAGGTGGAGCTTTAAAGAATGATGGTAACCAAACCGTTCTGGTTCCCATTAACTTTCTTTATCAATGAGTCATTTTATTGTACTCCATTCTATCGGAACAACATCCCTCTCCCCCTCTCTTGCTATTAATGTTTTATAATATAAATTATTTTTAAATTGTTTATTGTTAAATATTACAAAGTTAATAGAACTAAATGAGTTGTTTCCCATCAGAATCAGATTAATTGAAAAATAAATAAATAAATCGCCCTCTGACTCTGAACAAGGGCACAGTTTGGTACTTTGGGCTCTTTGATTAATAATCTTTATTTGCACGCTTTTGCACTGGAAATTTGGTAGGATAGGCCTTTATTCCTCCATTATCAAATGTGGCACCTTTTACATCTCTGATTGTCTTGATTGTAGGGATGAGACATATCTCGTTGAGAATCAGGGATTACTTGTGTCTTCAAATGCAAATGTCAGCCCTGCAGAGGCTGCACACTTAATGTTGAATCATGCTGATGTTTTCATCCAACCATTTGAGCCTTTCCTTTGGGATTTCCGGACCCTAGTTTAAATGTCAAGTGCTCCAACCGGAGATGGTGCACATTGCCCTTCGGGATGTTGCCCCCTGCATTTCAGCCTCTGTCATTCCACTGTATATTTGCCTCTTTTCTACCCTCTCCTCTTCCCCCTTGACTCCGCTCCCTGCTGTCTCAGTATAAGGCTGATGTATTCCAACAGAGTGATTGCTTTCATACGTACAGCAGTTCTCAGCGGTAGAGCTCATTCATTGACACACACATACACACACAAACAGGTTGTTGAAATACTGTGCGAAAGCTCACCAGTAGTTTGCCATGCTTGAAGGATTTTCTTTTTTTTCATCTTCTCTTTTATTGATCTAGTCTCCATATGTAATGCTGCATGGCTTTAATGTCAAACGCTACATGCCTTCTGCACTTCATCGCTATTAATCTGCCTCTTTGAGTCAGACATCCCTGTTCTTCCAAAGCCCCCGATACATTAATTAAAGGATTTCTGTAACAGTGTACTTCAGAAGCCAAAGCTGTGGTAGAGGTGGCAATAAAATTATATATAATCACTTAGACTCAGTGGAATTGTAGCCCAAATATGCCCTGTTTTGAGTCAGACCCTCATGTTTATTTATTGAGCTGTTGGGGAGCTAAAATAGTGTGACAGTCAGTGTTGTGTCAGGTTTACCGGTGTAGACTTTATCCTGAGGTTTGTTGGGAAGTTCCTGGACCTGTCATCACACAGCATGTGTTTTTCTTTTTTCTTTTTGTAAAGGAGACGTTGTTATTTTAAGTAATTTTAAGTGAGGAAGAAACTTTTTGAATTCTGCAAGAAATATTAAGCGAGTTCTACTCAAAAAGCACACGTATCACAGTATTTGGCTATGTTCTAATTATATTATGCATGTAAATTGACACTTGGTACAATTAATTTTAACTAGAAATTCATAATTCTGACTTGTCTTTACAGGCATATGAGTTTATAGTTTGAATAGCATTTTAACCTTGAACACCTGTCAATTATTAGCAAAGTAGAATTGTATGATGTAAAATGAAATTTGCTATGATGACCTTTAGAATGGGTTTAGTTAAGACTTTCACAATTTGGGCATTGGATTGTAAGAACTGATTATACTGTAACATAAAGGTATCTTGATTTTATTTAGTTTATTCAGTCCAGTTGGAGAGCTGAGTAAAGGCTGAATAAACACATAATCATTCCAATAGATGCATTTAAAAGAGTATGAAAAAAAAAATAAAGATTGAAAATGTGTCTGTTAGTTCTCTAACATCAACAAATTCTCTTGCATAGCCTTTCTTGTAATTACTGAGTGAAGTCCATAAGGACAAAGTTCACACAGTCTTCAAAACTTCAGTACTCAATATTTTTCTTCATCGACGAAACCATTATGCTGGAAAACTGTTTGTCAGTCTGCATCTATCGGCAGATTGCAAACGTGCAGCCTCTTTGTGCCATGAAATCTTTCAAATTCATTATAGCTTAAATGAGAATGCTTTATTCTAATTGTTACACCCTTAATCATTTTTTTTTTATTTATTCTCTCTAAAGGACTGAGAGACACACACAGACAGTCTTTTGTTCAGAATTAAGAGGCTTTTCACAGTCCTCCTTGACGTGTTTGGAATAGTCTTGGGCTTCAAGAAAGGCTGTGTTTGCTGACCATTTAACATGCATTGGCATGTTCCCATTCTAACATCCGATGCTAGACACCAACTCAACTCTCTTTCACCTAGTAGACTAAACATTTCCACAGAAATAAGACAGTATGCCATATTAATATTATATTTATATGATATAATATGAAAAATTATATATATATGATTAATTATTTTGCCTATTAATGAAAAGAAATATAGAATAATGTTAAATACTGAAGGTCCAGTAAACGGAAAGGCAGAACAGTGCTGTAATAGGACACTTTCATCAGTTCAGCTGTCTGCTTTCCTCCAAAGTCACTTTGCACTTGTGCTTCTGGAACATTCCTTGAGTTCCTTCTGAGAGGTGCTGCAGTTCAGCGATAAGCATTGCTCTCTATCACATTCATTCTTCCGCCATGCTTCCCTGAAGTCCTAAAGTCCTATCAATGCCTCCAGCCAGTATGTGTGACAGGGAGAATGTGTGCCTTATGTATATTTGTGTGTTTCCTCCCTTATGTTATTGTTTTTTTGCAATGTGCTTATAACCTTACATCATGCTGTGCTTTCACTAGTTGTGAAAGCACAATTTGTATTTTGAATTTTGTATTTATCAAATTTGTATTTTGTAAAAACCCTGAGAGGTTATACAGTATATAGCTAATATTTTTTCTGATTATTTCTATCCTGTGTTTTTCATTAAAATGTTTATGTTTCACTTTCCGTTACACATTTGAGCTTCACTTGCTTCTCTGTTTTGCCTCAAGTAACATCAGAGGCGCAGTTTAGAGAGCATTTAAAATTAGAACAGCCACAGAACAGCCGGTTTTCAAAATGTGCTCTTCCAGGCGCGAGAGAACGCAGGCCCCCGTCATTGTTGGCTCACCATCAGAGCGAGCTGGGAAACAAGGCTAGGCAGCTGGGAAACGGCACATCAGCACAAACAGAGCCAATCAACATTAGCCCAGGCTCACCCTGAGAACAATAATGCAAGGGCTGGGAAAGTATTTACCAGCGCTGTGCTGGGCTCCACAGGGTGTGTGATCCTTACTTACCCTCCAACCTGTTTTAGACACTAGAGCACTGTGGCTTTCATTAGAGCCAAGGACTCTTTTTCTTCATCCTCATCATCCTCATCAGTCTTTACTGAGGCATCTTCAGAGGTGGGGTGAACACCTGCTTGTGTGAATGCCATTATGTGTCGGCAGCTGAGCCATTAAATGTGATTGGTACTTCATTGAGCTTTTCTTACATGTTGAGTGCTTATATGATCAAATTATGTGTTCTATTAGTAAAAAAAGATATTGAAAAAGTTTGTTTCTTCATTGGAAAAAAATTGGAGAAATGTACATCACTTGCTCACCATTAGATCCTCTGCAGTGAATGGGTACTGTCAGAATGAGAGTCCAAACAGCTGTTAAAAACTTCACAAGTATCCATATGTAATCAAAATGAATCCAATTTTGATTGACGGGCGATCTGACCAATCGTAACGCCAAATCTGCCATTTTTGTTTGACAAACAAACCAGAGAGTAGATTAACATTGGTGGACTTGAACTTGAAAAATTTTTCAAGTTCAAGTTGACATCTTTCCGTGGTGGAAACAAGGTACCCAGCTTGAACTGTGGTACTATAGCGATCTGTCACAACACATTTTAAGTGTTAGTTCACCCGAGAATGAAAATTTGTCCATCTTCTACTCACCCTCGAAACATCCTAGGTGTATGTGACTCTCTTTCAGAATAATCCAATCGAAGTTATATTAAAAGTTGTCCTTGCTCTTCCAAGCCTTTCAATGGGGGTAAGCGGGTGTTTGTTGACAACAGTTCAGAAGAAGTGAAATTAAGTGTGCACATCTGTAATAAAACATCCCTGAATGTGAATAAAGGCCCCCTGTTGCAAATTCATGCATTTTTTTAGATAAATATCTAGATTTCAAATATAATAGACACTTTTTTCTCACTTCTGCTGACTGTTGGGAACCAGAAGACGTTCAGGTAGAAGATGGAAGATATGCGTTGTGTGCGCCTCTGGGAAATGTAAGAGCAAAGGAAACAAAATTTCCTTAATTTAGCAATGGAAAACCAGTCTCGTCTTGGCTTATTTAGAAATCCTCCAACGTTTTCTTTACAAATCCTTGTTTTGTGCTTCTAATTCGTGACCAGCGTTTTGTTTTGTTCTCTCTCCGTGCTCATCACTAACCACAATGCGCTGATGAACTGCAACAAACAAACACCCGCTTACCCCCATTGAAAGGCTTGGAAGAGCAAGGACAGTTTTTTTTATAACTTCGAATGGATTATTCTGAAAGAGGAAAGTCAGAATAACTTATGATGCATCATCACCCTATGATGCTTCGAGGGTGAGTAGAAGATGGACAAATTTTCATTATCAGGTGAACTAACCCTTTAAGAGCCACAAAATGGTATTTATTGTTTGAATTTTTACAAATATATATTTATATATTTATATATATATTTTTTTTTCATATCTTACCTTTATTCTACACCGCTGTTTCCATTCTCCTTAAAACAGTTGTCTTCCTGGTTCTATGAAGCCCCTCCCTCAGAAATATGCAATCAGACCCAGAGAATATTAGTGAAGAGGATGTTGACTTTGCAGCGTAGATGAGCGTAACTTTGCAGATGTTTATGCTCATACAGAAACATTAGGCACTAACTAAAAAAAGGGAAATTATAATCAGGGACCCCTTTAACTGTTGCTTCCATGAGTCCATAATCCACATCAAAGTCCACAGACATATTTGTTTTCCTTTTTATGTGAAAAAGGTGCTTGATCTGTGCATATTTCTTTCCCGATTCAAACAAGATGGCTGTTTCTCTGGAGAAAGAAATATTATGGATACAAGGCTTGTATTTTAGCTGTAAGCAGGAATTTGTTTAAAAAGTTTTTATGATGGATTTGTTACACAAGATGTTAATTGATGGACTGGAGTTTTGTGGATCACTTGTGGGTTTTTGTGATGTTTTTATAAGCTGTTTAGACTCATTCTGTCTGGAGGATGCATTGGTAAGCAAGTAATATAGTGATACATTTATCTGAATCATCTACATCTTAAATGGACTGAAGGTAAGTACATTTTTAGCAGATGTTCATTTTTGGGTAAACTATCCCTTTAAACTGGTTTTCCGCAGTTGGTGATTGATGCAGGTTTTGACTTTTGAAGTGGTGCAACTGTTGTGTATTCAGTTCAGCATGTGGCATGTGAGAGAGTATCGCTATCCATGGTGCTGAATATCACTTGTTGGTTTAGCACAGGTTTATTTATGCAGTGAAGGAAATACCTTGCCTGCATTGCCTCAAACATTTGTTTGTGTGTGTGAATGTGTGTTTTCTAATATAGTATAAATTGAGGAGCAAGGCTGGGCCTGTATCCATTTTGCTCTGTCAGCAGGAGCACTGGCGCTAAAATTAACTCCTGTAGATAAAAGACCAGCCACAGTGTTTGGCAAGCTGTATAAAGACTTATTTCACTCCAACTTTGATATGTTAGGCCACGCTTTTTTTTTTTTTTTTTTTTTATTCATTGTTATGGTGACAGGAGCAATACATTTAATTTTAATTTTAGTTTAAAATAACATATTTATGATTCATGAATGCTTACATGTTTCCCTAATTTAGTTTTACTGCCATCTTAGAACCTGGAATGACTAATAGACTATTAAAACGCTCTTTTATAATCATGTTTTATGTTTGATGTTTATATCTTTGTATACAAAATAAAATGGCTGTCTAAAATAACACAATCTCAGATTGATAGTATTGCAATCTAGCATATTCATATACATGAACATTTATTATTTGGTTGCATGTTTTATATTGCAATTCTTTAATCACCTTTTTTCTGTATTATTTAATAATAATAATAATAATAATAAAGTCCACACTGAAAATTTTGGATTAAAACATTTAATTTAACAGTATTTAGAAAAAAGTAGACATTATGACTTTAAATAACATTAGAAGTGTTTTAACTAGTGGTCTCAGATGTTTGGACCCCACTGCTCCACATATATAAATAATTTAAAATAATGATATATAACCTTGCAGTCCAAAGCTCTAGCAACTTCTGAGTACACTCTAAAAAAAATCTTTCAATGCGATGTACATAGTTTACAAGTTGCATTCAATTGCTTTCATTTTGATGTGCAATGATGGTCTAAATGGTTATTCAACAGCAGCTGTGTGCAGCATTACAAACATTTCAAACCCTCAGTAAGCTGTAGCATTCTGACCAGTGAAGTCTCAGAGCCGGCTGAATTATCTTCCTCAATCTCTGGCATGTCAGGGAACAGCAGAAAGCAGAGAACATTTAGCAGTTTCTCTCAGACATGAGACAAAAAAAAAAAAAAATCATGAAAGACACATAGCTGTCAAGGACAGTCTATCTTTCTTTCTCTCCATAGTATAGTATAGTATATCACAGAATGTAAATACTGTATTTTTTTTACTCACTCTTATGTTGTTCTTATGTATGGCTTTATTCTAATATTTTATTCCCAAAGAACACTAACTAAATAAATAAAATTGCATACACAAATCAAATTTCATGTTTTTTTTTTAACTAACCAACAAACCAAACAAATAGGCTTCCTTCAGATGTTTCGTTTCATATATCTCAGTCAGAGCTGTATCTAATTTCTGTGTAAGGTATCACAAAACATGCTTTTAATATCAGTCAAATCTATTCACACTGGCATTCTGCAAGAAAGCAATATGCAGAAAGTAGCAATGGGTTTTATATCAAGCACGGCACCGTGAGGAACGTTCTCTGAGACGGGAGCAATCTATTTAAATCTAGCAAGTGTAATCAGACAGCCTCATCTGTGACTAAATGTCTAATGTAGAACAATGGGACCCTCTTTTCCCAAAATATGTACCGCCTTCTCAGTTTCTCATTATTGATCCACATGGGGATGAGGAGATGAGATTTGTGGTCCCTTTGGTTCACATAGTAACCAGTGAAACTAACGCATTAGAGGAAACCTCTTCAGTGGACTCAAGAGAAAATGGTGTTCTTTTGTTTTATTTTTATTATTTATTTATTGTGGTGGCTCTGTAATTTAAGCCAAAGCTTCATTAGTTGCCTCAGGAGTTTCATAGGCACACTGAGAAACATCTGTTAACAGATGAGGTTCTAGACAAAGCTCTGTTAGAGAACAATGTGTGGCCTCGCTGGGGAACCATAACCATACATGTATATATATATTCCAGTTTTAATCACAACAAGTCATTTAAACACACCCTGGAGTTCTACTTTGATTTTTTATTTATTGATAGATAAGTCTGCATATTATAGTACCACAGGTTGAAGAAGTACAACGTTGAGGACACGTGTAATTTCTTCACATTGTGTTTTACTACAACCAGGCATTCAGCGAGCGCCCACTGATCTGTCCTGGGGTTTGATTTATGTCCCAGTGATGATCATGCCTGCAGGAGATCCATATTTCATTAATCAGATGTGTTCCACTCACATTCCTCACCACAGACAGAGTTGTGGTGATGGTCATTGTAAATTCTGCCTCACTTTTTTTTGTCAGGATCCAAAATTACCACTCTACAAGTGCCAAATGCTAATAAAAACCAGATTGGTGTGTAAATATTTTACCGTACCCTTTTAGATATTACATTCTGTTGCTTTACATCATCAAAAGCAGGGTGTGAAATGAACTCTTTATTGCAAAATATTTAGCAGGCATTATTTGTTTGTTTATTCCTTCCAATTAAATTACTTTACACATAAAATATATATAAATTAAAAAACGAAAAGTGAAAACTTTCGCTCAGTAACTCTTTCTGTAAGTTACAACTCATTATGACTGAATCAGTTGTTCAATGGATTCGTTCAAACATAATGATTCATTCAAGAATGAAACATATGCCCATCTTTCAGTGTTGTGTTGTGTTTTGCCCCTGTCTTTGTTCCTGGTTTTCCTTATATAGTCTTTTTCCTGTTCTCGTTTAGTTTAATTATGATACCTGGCACCTGTGTTTGTTAATTATCCCCAGTATTTTAGTCCTTGCCTTTGGGTTCTATGTTGGTTGGTTCTACTTGTTTGAGTGTTTCCTGCCATTTCCAGTGTGGATTTACCCTGTGTTTTGTGGACTAAAGACTGTTTTTGTTTACTTGTGCCTCCTGCATACTTCCTAAATAGTACCAACTGGGATTGTACCAGAAACCAGTTTTCTTATTTTTTGGAATATCAGTATGATGAATGATCAGTTTCTTCATTTAAAGCCAGCTGGATGTTTACAAACATTGTGTTTATTTATTGATCTGAACATATAATAGGAAAAACTGTTAGCAATTAAGCAAAATAATATAAATGTTAATTTGCAGTGCTTGCATGAGCGACTAAAAATGGGGACCAACAACCAATCAAACAGCGTAATCAAAATCAATGACTTGCTGCAACATAACTACATTATTAAGATACAATCTGCTGTGGAAAAATACCCACATTTGGCTAGAGTCCTGTGTTAAATTTTCAAACATGATCATAAAGGATGTTAGTCTGCCTCTCACTGACGTAAGCAGTGTGAGAGAATCAAATCAAAAGAGATCCAAAGCACGTAATAAAGACAAATCAATTTCTTTATCTCAGTGGACAATCTACCGTCGGAAGTTGGGCTAGGAAGCCAAAAGGATTTTATTGTTGTAACTGAAGGCCCGAGACAAAATTCTTGGCTCCATTGATTGTGTTTTCAGCATTCTCGTTTGCATGGCACATGCCCCATGTTGCCCTTTATTTGTGCTATTTTTTTTTCCTTTTGTTTTAGTTGAGGTGGAGAGCCATGCATGGCACACAAAGACGGCGGCGGAGAGGGAGAGAGGCGTAGGCAGCCCATGTGAAGGCAGTGGCCCCAGGGCAGGCAGTGCAATGCAAAGCAAACAAGCTTAACAAGTGAAAGTGCAGCTGAGGCCCACCACTGCACCTCTCTCCTGCTCCGTTCCTCCTCTCCTCTCACCTCCCCGCTCTACCCAGAAGAGATTTATGATTTATGTACTGTGACACCACATGATATTACTGACCTGGATTCCCACTCCTGCTTGTTTGCCCAGCTGTTGTGACTGTTTTAACACCTTTCCTTTCATTAGTTACCACTGTGCGCACGCGTGTATCATTCTAGTTCTGTTGTTGAATTCCTGTCCCTCTATTTTCTTTTTTTTAGGACACTGTGTCCTTATCTGTAAATAAAATCCAAATTCCGCTTCACATAACTGCACATTAACATGAAATATCCTTTGATTGGCTGAGATGTGTCACATTGCACAGCAGTGATGTAGACAGAGAAATTGCTTGTCACATTGCATCTTGCCCGAAACATACTTCAAGAGAAAGTTCACCCAACATACTTTCACATCATTTCAAACCCATATGACTTTCTTTCCTTTTTTTTTTAAACAGTGTCCTCAAAATCTTGTTTTTTATTATCTATTTTGAAAGTGTACAAACTATCTATTGCATAAATCATTTTGTTTAATTATCATTTTGTTGTGTTTTTGTCATTTTTATTAGTTTTTATTTAATGCTATTATATATGTATATATATATATATATATATATATATATATATATATGTGTGTATATGAATTAATCTACATCTAACTTCTTGCCTGACCTATGCTTTGTGGTCTGATACATTTTGACAAACAGTGACACAAATCTGAGCTTGTGCGGCTAGAAGTCTTTGTGTTCAGAAACTCAGAAACACGTTCTTGTCTTTTGTTGTTATTGATGGCTTCTCCGGGTGCTAAACAGTGCATGAGTGTGACACTGCTGAGATCAGAAAGGATAAACAAAGTAAGTAAATAAATTAAAATGGGGAGGTCAGATGCAAGCAGGTTTATTATCCCACGGGAAAGCAGAGGAGGAAAGAGAGAGCAAGTTAATATTTTTATTAACTTGTGTGATTTGCCACTGTTTTGCATTGGAGTCATTTGCATTTCTATAAAATCCACAGAGAATAAAATAAATATTTGTGTGTGCATGAGGTTTATGGCTTAAGCGTAGATGCATTTAACTCCGTTTACCTGCAGCTATTCTTGTTTGCATTCTCATGAAATCCATAATCATGATCTGATTTGCCTCTCGGCGAGAACCCTTGGTGTTTGTGTACGGAATGACAGTTATCCTGCATGGACCGAAAACAGAATCCTTCTGAATAATGGACACGCTCTAATTTTCTGTTGCAGACACACCCAGCATCTGTAGACAAAAACTTCCACAAATGACAAACACGTTCTGACACCAGACGGACGGCCTTGCTGAGCTCTGTGTCTGACCCGAGGGTGGAAGAGTTGTAGCCTGCTGTTTGGTGCTCTTTTACCCATAAATCCATAGAGGGCTGCTGGATGCCCTGTTGATCTTTTAACTGTGCCATAGTGTAATTTGGTACTTTAATGCTTATTAGATACAGTCTCTATTGCCTTAATATTAAAACAGACAGAATCAGAATTGGTACACTTAAATAGTAATAATATATATATATATATATATATATATATATATATATATATATATATATATATATATACAGTACAGACCAAAAGTTTGGACACACCTTCTCATTCAAAGAGTTTTCTTTATTTTCATGACTATGAAAATTGTAGATTCACAAGAAAATTGTAGATTCACACTGAAGGCATAAGCCTTCTAAGACTTATCAGAGGCAATCTGCCAGACTGTTATATCACTTTTTGAGAAGAAAGCTCTTAAGACCTTGCTAAAGCTTTGGGACAGATCATAATTATTCATGAAGTAGCTTGTGCAGCCGAGTGAGCTGAGGTCCCGAAGTGCCCAGGCTAATTTCCACTCCATCCGACTGCCTGAACGTAGCGAGGGGGAGTTGTGCTTTGCATGGG
Organism: Carassius carassius; assembly: GCF_963082965.1. Lineage (NCBI taxonomy): Eukaryota > Metazoa > Chordata > Actinopteri > Cypriniformes > Cyprinidae > Carassius > Carassius carassius. The sequence goes on from NC_081779.1 coordinate 12,639,369, forward strand.
AACCACTAGGGGTGGAGGAATGATTCTATACATTGACATAGCAACCCAACCACTGTCAGACATGACAACCAACACTGCTGCGGGAGACACTCGGGAAGAAATTGGAGAAGAGGGGGTTGTTAAATTAAATAAAGCACTTATCCCCTTTGTCCTCCCCCATTTGTCCTCGATCTAAAGTGCCAAAGTGAAATTTTATGTCCACCCAATGATTTCTCTTTTTCTAGTAGACTGTGTTTAAAGTTGGGAAGTTGGAGAAATAGGAGAGGCTTTGATGCATCTTTAATTAGCATCGTGACTTCAACACAATCCAAAACATCTCAAAGAAAGAATCAGATGAGCTAAACACCTTGAGTCTTTGATCAGCAGTCTTGTGAAAGAGACAGGGTAAAGAATATTTGATTTTAATATGCACAGCCCTGTGAGAGCTGAGTCAACATTTGAGTCTTCAGAATCTAATGCTTGTAGTTAGAGCAGTTCGGCTGTACTTGTTATGCGTTGTGAATACTTCTCTGCTTATGAAACTTTTCATTTCTATTGCCTGGAACTTTTATTATACTTTTTCAGCAAATGCCTGATGTAAAGAGATGCCTAACTTTCAGAAAATATACACTGTCAACTTCAGGAGGTCAAACTTATTATTACATTTCTCAGTTTCAGTTATTTTTCGTCTTCAATAAAATTCTATATAAGGGTTTGGAAATTTTGCAACTGTGCTTACATTTTTTTACTTCAATTCATCTCATATATATATATATATATATATATATATATATATATATATATATATATATATACATACAGTGTGTGTGTGTGTGTGTGTGTGTTTTAATATACACAACTAACAAGAGTTCTGAAGTCTTATGCTCAACAAGCAACAAACAAAAATGTTATTATTGCTAAATATTATTACAATTATAACTATTTCCTAAATATATATATTTTCAAATTTGTGACTGCAAAACTAAATTTACTTCAGTCTTTAGAGTCACATTATTGTTCAGAAATGAATCTAATATACTGATTTGGTGCTTGAGAAAAATGTCTTAGTATTATCAGTGTTGAATCAGTGTTGCACTGCTTAGCATAATATTTATGTGTAAATATATATTTTTCGGGATTCATTGATAAATAGAAAGTTCAAAATAAATAGAAATATGTTTGAAACAGAAATGTTTTGTAACATTATAATGTCTTTAATGTCTTCAATGTCTTTAATTAGTTTAGTGCATCCTTACTGAATAAATAATATATATATAATATATAATATATCTTACTGACTTCACACTTTCTAGAGGTAGTGTATTGATGTATAAATAAAACAGGCTTCTCAACACAGTACACAATACTGGACTGTAGCTGTTTTGTAAAGTGCAGCTCTCATTAGACAAAAGACAAATCGAAGCAGGCACTGCACAAACAGCTTTAAAACCTTTGGTGCAAACAACTCATGGTTGAACAAACAGAAAATGCATACTTTACAAAATAAAAACAACAATAAACTAGGCAAGACAACAAGCAGCCAGACAAAAAAGAAAATAGAAAAAATAGAAATCAGGGAGAGACTGAGAGAGAAACCCGGACCACGACAGCAGGGACATAGATGGTATCTGAGCTTCTCCTCCCACATATGACACACATAAATGACGCTTCCGGCACAATCGGAGCTCATCCAAGTTTCCTTCTGCATCAATGCTGGGAAATAGCAAGCAATGAATATAAAAGACTCAAAGAGTAAAGCAGAGGACATGAGATAGCATCTCTGTTTAGCGAAGCAGGTTTAGCCCAGTGCACTGTATGTATTGGCTTATTATCTTTTAATCTTTTTTTTTTATCTGATTCAGTGTTGATTCTGATCGAGCTACTGAAGTTGGTTGACACTACAGTCTCAGATGTAAATGATACATCCGTAACAATGTGCAGCTTGTTTGAGAATCATTACAAGAACAGAGCAGGGGAAACATTTGGAAGTAAAGTAGTTTCATTTCCCGCCTTGTCGGTTTCAATAATCTATTCAAAGTCTAGTCAATGTGAGTGAAAGTTCCTTGTATAATAGTTGGTCTTTGTGCCACACACACTGAATTCCAAGTCAGCTGTCTTACACCCTATTGATCACATTGAAACATTTGCAAGTGCTTAAAGGCACAATACGGGAGATCTTTTAATATTATTTTTCAATAGAAATTAATTATTGAGCTAGTACAAAATTAGTTTGCCTTTGCCTTACCTCAAGTCACTAAAGTAAGCCTACAGCAATGACCTATATTCAGAGCTGCCATGTTAGATTTGGCAGGGAATTTGGGGCTTCTGCATCAAAATAATTTGTGAAGAAGAATGTAAAACATTTTCTTACACTTGTATTTTTCATCGACAGATGGCGACTGAGACTTCAGAATTGTGTAATGTACCTTTAAAATATGACTGTTGACGCTAATGCATAAATATGTTTTAGCCAAAGTATTAAATTTTTTGCTTTATTTGCATATATGCAATAAAAAAGTCATATTAAGATAATTTTGTATAAATATGTAAATGTGATCATTCATGTCTAGACCCCAAAAAAATGCTAATCAATTACCGCCACAACACAGCATTATGGTTTAGTGAAACTGTCATATTTATCCCTTTTTCAAGCTTTTTGAGGATTCAAGTGTTGGGATTCGCAGCTACTTCACTAGCTCTAATTGAACAAATATTTTTTTTCAGGCCTTTTAGTACCTCAGAGGCAACTCAGATCCATGTTCATCCTTTGCATAAAATTTAACAGCATAATTGTGCTCCCTTTTTTGTAATAGCAGCCCATCAACTCTAGCCAAAATTTGGAATTCAGTCTCTCTCTCTCTTTCTCGCTTTGTTGATTTATAATGCTTAATGCTTTCATTTTCTCACTTTAGATCTCTTTTGTGTCCACTGAAACAAATGCACACAGCACACTGTTAACATCATTATGACATGAAACAGAATACCATGCTTGGGAGATGTCAAGTCAAGCAGCTTAGGTTGTTTTCTGATCTGGCTTGCTGGGAGATAAGTCTGGATTTTGCGACACTGCACAAGCATGACAGCACCATGACAACTTGTATGTGTGTAATGTGTGTGTGAATGTGTTTGGAGTCTATGCTCTCCATATATATATAATGCTTGCTTGTGTCTAAACATGCCGTTTTCGTGCCAAGAGACATCTACACAAACAACTTTAATTAAGTAACTTATTTTTGTTGTTTAAAGAAATGTTTTGGGTTTAGTACAAGATAAGCTTAATAAACAGCATTTTTGATGATGTTGATTACCAAAAAATAATTTTTGCCGTCCCACTTAATTTTTTCGAAACACTCTTAACATTCTCTAAACTGTAAGAGCAAACTGTTTAATGAGGCATCTTAACTCTAGTGCATGTCTGCAAAATAACTTGCCCAAAATATTAAATTCATGCCTAAGAACCTAGTTATTGTGTCAGTGAATTGGACAATGGCACTAAAACAAAAAGTGTTTTGAAGAATTTTCACCATGGCAGTCAACACTGGAAATGTTTTTATACAAGTAAAATTTTTGTTCTTAATTTTTTACTTTTTTTTTTTTTTGACACACTCTTGATTTTTAAATTCAGCTTTTAAGAATAGGTAAAAGTTTACTCTGGGACAGGGGTAGGCAAGTTTGGTCCTAGAGAGCCACTGTCCTGCAGAGTTTAGCTCCAACACTGAGAAAAAATACAAACAAAAAAACTAATCTGCCCATAGTCTTAGTAATCCTGAAGACACTGAATAACTTGTTCAAGTATGTTTGATTAGGGTTGGAGCTAAACCTTGCAGCACGGCGGCTCTCTAGGACCGAATTCGCCCTTGCTATAGGAAAACAGAATTTGATTATTGATTATGAATGGATCATTTTGTATGTGGTGGCTCACATGATGAAAGAATGTTTTAGAAGTTGTGAAGAGTATGACAATTTATAGATTGTAGACTTTTGTACTTATTCTTTTGCGCACATGCAAAAACAAATTTGCAATGAAAATCTGGTGTGAAGAACAAATTCATTTCTCAAAGATTTGAACTCCATGTTTTAAGAAGAAAATATGTATTTCAACAATTGTGCCAAAGCGATTAAGAAACAAAAATACTTGTAGTGGAAGTGAATGGGCTGAAGTTTGAAGGATTTAAAAGACATAGTTTGAAGGATGTAAAAGTAGAAATATTTTATAAATATCATACAATTTAGCATTCTTTTTTTGGTTAAAACTAGCTTTTACACCATTTTATTGTTTAGTTTTGAATATAGGCTAGTAAATACATTTTTGACAAAGTCATGTTAACACTTATATGCTTGTGTCTATACTATTGATCCTTGTGAGTATTTTAGCCTTTATAGACTCACCCCACTTTTATTGTACAGTATGTGCTTTACTGTACCCCATTTTTTTTTCTTTTTCTTTTTTTTTTTTTAGAAAATCAGGGGCAGGACAAAATGAACTTTTGTAGAAATCAACATTATGCCACTATCAATTTAAGTTAACATGAATGGAATCCAGAATGTACTGCATGTCTTGTCATTTCCAGCTGCTTTTATTGTAATTGGAAGTGCACTAAACGAACAGATGCCTGTCACATACAACGCTTTACTTCCACTCAATTTAACAAAGGCTTTTTGCCTTGTGAGACATGACTGTTGACTCTGATGCCACTGGCTTAGTAGACTTCTCTGTTTAAAGGTCCCATGACATGGATTATTTCCTTTTCTTTAAATGCTTTTTAATGTTTCCTTAGGTGTACTTATACTGTTAGTATGATTTTTACATTTAAAATTTAGAAATAAAAAGCATTTTTATATCCTGTTATTTGTCCTCTGGCTTGAATGCTCTGTTTGAAGGGGCGTGTCTGCTTAATAGACACGCCCCTTCAATATAAGTCTGCTTAATAGACACGCCCCTTTAATGAAAGCAGTTAAGGCTTAATTTCATGCTAAATAAGGACTGCTCATATATATATATATATATATATATATATATATATATATATATATATATATATATATATATATATATATATATATATATATATATATATATATATATATATATATATATATATATATATATATATTACTATTACAGCTGTCGAGATTAACAAATCGTGGATTTGTTGATTATATAAATCTTTTTTCAATATTTTCCCATCATATGAAAGGCTGCAGTGATGAGCAGCATTTAAAGGGAAGTCGTGGCCTAATGGTTAGAGAGTCGGACTCCCAATCGAAAGGTTGTGAGTTCGAGTCCCGGGCCGGCAGGAATTGTGGGTGGGGGGAGTGCATGTACAGTTCACAACTAACAGCAAACACATGAATACAGTAAGAGCTTTGTTGTGCAGCATAACAGCGTCATTCATTGTAACGGCAGTTTAGGCAAGTGTGCAGATATACTCGCGATGTGTGACAGCTCCGAAAAAAAGGGAGTGTTCTTTGATTGCTCTCTGTAGTTAAATCACAATTTAAATAACAGATTTGTTTCATGCTACTAAGAGAAACAATGTGAAGTTGATCGTTTAGTCACTGGCTTGATTCACTGATGCATAAACAGTATTAAACGATTTAGGAAGAAAGTCTGTGTGAACTTAAATAATTAGCTACACATCAGAAATCACTGATCACAGATCAGGCATTAATGAACACTGTTACTCACTGTTTGTGGCGGTGCTGTCGAATCCATATCATAAAAGTCTGTTTGTAACGCCTGTGCTGACATTGCGACTGAATTATATGTAAATATTTGGGCGGGCAAAGCAGAGAAAGGGGAGGTAACAATTCTCCTTGCAACGTCACAAAGGAGATTCAAGATCAGACCATTTGAGGTTCCGTTTTCTCAAAGGCAGAGAAAGATGGCAAAATCTCAATTTACACCGATTAAAATTTCTAGAAACTTGGGGACCATATACAGGCTAGGGGAACTCATATTAATGTTAAAAAACCTCAGAAAGTGAAATTTTCACGTCATAGGACCTTTTAATGAAAGCAGTTAAGGCTTAATTTCATGCTAAATAAGGACTGCTCATATGCACTACTCAATAGGTGCCTCCAGGAGAACGTTGCTGCAATGAATTGGCAGTATTAAGGTTGCATTGCATAAGTTGGCCTAGTAGAACAAAGTGCAGCCAACAAAGACTTGTTGTCATATGATTGAGAGCTTTAAAGAAACTAAACTGAGCAAAGAATCCTGTGAAAACTGACACCAACCAGCAGTTGCTCGTAGAAAATGCTGACAACTGAAACAGCCCTGTTGGATCTTAAATGAGATACCGGTCTCTTTGATAGACATAGCACTAGATGTTTGTGTGTTTGGCCATATATAGGTAATATTTTAAATTTCATTATTTTTATTAAATACCCTGACTTTAGCACACCATGCAAATCTTAAACACAATGCTCTGCTAAATACAATTATAACATCTAAGCTACTATTGTCCCTTGCCTAATTTTCCTTTTCATCAACCAAACAACTTCACTTGCTAGAATAATTTAAGTGTAACGGTATTCATTGCATTATCTTAAGTCGGCCGTTACACAATAGGGTAATTGCAGGAGAACAAAATAAAACATGCTCTCTTTAAGATGGCATGCAATTACCGTCAATACAACTGCTAGCTGTTATGATAATTATACAAGAGACATTAATCATTGATGTGTGCACTTTCTGTAATCTTCTGATTAAAGAGAAATGTACCAACATAGAACCAGAACCAGAATAAAACAGCAATCCTGTTTTGTTTGTTTTTTGCAGGTTTTTGTTGTTGTTGTGTGTTTTTCTTTTTTTTCTTTTTTTTTGGTGATTTGATGGTCTAATAATGAGGCAGAGGTTCTTTGTTTTTGCTCTAATACATGCATGGAATTAACCAGCAAATGCTTAACCAAATAAAAACGCCTGCTTATAAATTCAGTATATCATGAGGAGTATTCATGGAAAGCTGAAGAATCAAAAGGTTTGAATGCTTTTGAATTTAGGTACGCTAGCACTTGAGTTAGCATTTATATTGATTGTAGCAAACAAACAGTGTTGTTCTGTTCCAAAATAGCTTGTAAGTAGATTTTCTGCTTTTGGGGTATATCTTCACAATATATACTCAATGCTTTGATAGGAATATGGATATCAACAGACATTTATTCTAGTTTAACTTATTTCTTTCAGATTTTGGTTAATGACTTTTATTTTGAAAACCTAATAGTGTTTTACTGTTTTACTTGTTTAGTCTTTCTACCCAGATTGTGTTCTCTTAATGTTTTCTTACCATTTAGTAGGCCCAAAATGATTTATCTAAACTATTTTCTTTTTTTCTTTTATTTTCTTTTTTTTTTTTGTGCCAGTTGTCGGGGGAAATCTGTGGAATTCTCCGGAATGGATTCATATATGGTAATATGTGTCTAGATGAGCTGAATAGTACTTCAGCTGAATGTTTTATTCAATGGACAAAGGTGGAGGTGAATACGTAGAACTTTATAAATGTCGGGGATTTGTATTTGTTAGAAATTTGCTATGGTTTCCGTTTTTGAAAACTGCATCTTTATTATTATTATTATTATTACATTTTTTTGCCATTGTTGTTGTAATATGGGTAGTTTGTCTTTAGTTTCATGGTCTGTTGTAGCTCATCTTGTGTTTGTTTAAATGGCATTTAAATCCTCATTTGATTCAACTGAAGCTAGACTTTGTGGTGGAGGAGTTTGTAGAGATGTCAACTTACATTTGTCAGCAAAGTCATATTTTATAATGATTATTATCAGTTGTTGCATACCATGATGAATGCAATTTAAGGAAGTTTGATTGCCAGCAACACATTGTGAAGCGCCCTGTTGTGCACCATAAAAGAGAAATAAAGGAGTAAATAAATTGCTTGAAATTTATTTTTTACTTGAAAATTGGGTTCGTTTCTCTCTCCCACCTCCCTTTATACCTATAGGTGTTTACATCATTTTCTCGCTCTTTATACTTTCCCTTTTACTTTCTCTCGTTACATTCTGCCTTGCTCTATTTTTCTTTATGCTTCTTTCTTCAGTGAATGGGCACATGGGCTAATGGGCACAGCCCTGGTTTCCATAGTAACCAGCAGATACGAGCATGTGATTGTTTGTGTGTTATGTAGCAAGTATTCTCCTTATGACACAGACACTCTGTCACACGCTCATTTGCGTTTGACGTATGATTGGATAGTAAAAGATAAGAGCAAGTAGTAAAATTAGATAAAGCAGCAACTTTAAAGTGTTTTTGCATGTCCATTTTATCTGGGATTCAAATTTAAATGAATGTATGATGATATATAGGTTTAACTGTTCTACTATTTGCCCAGTATGAAATGGGACGTTTCAACCTGCAAAAGAATCAATATTTTGAGCTTTGAGCAGGTTCTTCCTTTAGTGTCATGGCTGGCCATTCTGAGAAAAGGCACAGATGGAAGAGACCCTCTGGATTTTGAGAGCCTCTTAAAGCCCAGTTCAGTCACATGCACACACATACACGACCACATGAGCCTAGATTGAGACCCTTTGGCCTGTGTGAACACCCACTCCGCTGATGTTAAAAAAGATGCTAATGCAAAGTGGGCTGAGTAACAGCATCGGCAAAAAGGCTATTTTGCCTAAAGTAGGTGGATGCCCACTTCTAATTACCAAGTTTGTCTCTTTCAGCTTCACCGTTCACAATAAAATACATAAAATATCTTTCATAACATTTGTAGAGAAAGTACCCTTGTCTTTTCTATGAGAACAATTTTTGTCATTTAAGTTATTCAGATTTTATTTAGAATTTACATTTTTATATTTTTTACTTTTTACTTTTTACTAATTTTGAATCGTTGTTATATTTAAAACACTACCAAATGTGAAATGTAATTTTTATCCAATCTCAATATGCATATAAATTTTTCCTGAATTTACTTTTACAACACTTATTTTATTTTGATTTATTTTATAGTGTTTTATTGTTATTATTATTTTATTATTACTTTAGAAAGAATATCATCAGCTAACATCTTGTAATGATTCTCTTTCAATCAACTAGAATTTTGATATTGGAGCTTCCCCAATGTACTATATTAAAAAAGTGAAGGGGATATGAAAGCACGAAACCAAGGTCAGAGTTTGTGTGGGTGGTATTAATTGAGTTCAGAAACTATTTTTATGTTAGCTACTGAATAGATTCAAAGCTCAAAAGGTATGTGCCGAAAAGCATGAATTTCTACTCTCATGAAGAAAAGCTCTATGGAAATGAAGCTCTTTGTGTTGCACCATCTTATTGTGTCAAATCCCTCTCATTCAAAGTCGAGCTCAGTCCTTAAGATCACCCATATCAGTGGTGCCCTGCTGTGACTGACCTACAGTGACAGCCTGAGCCTACAGTAAGAATGATCTACCATAGGTTAGTCACTGTAATGAAGCAGCAATAATAGCCTCATGACATGCTGACATGTTATAAAGACTACAGGCACTGAATATGTGAAAAGTGTGGTACAGACAGTCACAAGCGTACTGTTGGCTATAATAGCTGCGGAGGCATCAGTAGATCAAGTGATGAATGTGTGATGATGTATACTGTAAATAATAACAATAAAAAAACTGCTTACACACTATGTATGTTAGTGGTAATCAGACAGTTCACGCTCTTGGGTAGGTCTCGGTATATCCTCCTGGGCAAGCTTTTACTGCAGGGCACCCATAACCTCGTAGTGACACTGGAACCTAATAGTTTACCCAACCCTCAGGTCTACTATCATGATGCTCATGGTCTTTTTCTCAGCTGGGTTCTGCCATTTGCCCGCCTTCCACTGACGTACCAGTAATTGAGCAGGATCAAAAGAGTAAATGCAGCTGCATTCTTTGAAACTGTTTGAACAGCTAGAGAAACATCCATTGCAAGGCTTACTGTAGTTTTTATTTCTGCCTTGACTGTAATTTCCTAATCTCTGTCAGTACAAAGAAAATGCCTGGCCTTTCTGCGTGGGGAAATTGTCTGAGGATATTGTGCAAAAGATCGACTAGGGTTTTAGCAGTGAATTGGGGTGGAGACAGAAATGTGGTCCCCTAATAACTCCAACACCCTCTTTATGCTCTGATTCTAAACTATAGGATTCATTATATATTGTGTAGGTCATAATTAACCATTGATTTATATACTTGTGATAGTGTTGGAATAATTTCAAGAGGATAGTCGGCTTCTAGCCTATTTCACACTTATATGCAAATACAGTACAACTTGATATAGTATGTTTGTAATGACTGTAACCATAGTGATAGATAACCAGTAAATGTAAAGACTTTGTCTTGTACCTGAAGTGTGAAACTGTAAAGCATGTGTTTGCTGGCCAACTTCTGCTCTTTGATTTATTGTACCGGTCTATTGGATATGCTCATTTCCCACTTACCACTCTTTAAAGTAATCTTCAAAACACTAATATTTTAATAACACTGTTAAATGTAATATTATACAGTACATTGTAATGTTGCGATGCCTGTAAACTGTTATTTTATCAATATTTCTTATAGTATTTAGTAATAATTTGAATTAATTTGTATATATTTTCAGTTATTTTTTCACTCGTTTTTAAGTGTTTTGTCATTTGCATTATTTTAAACTGTTTTAATGTTTTTAAATATGTTTGTATAGCTTTATTTTTTTTTCAGTTTTGTTTAGTAAATGTAGTACTTTAACTTTAACTTATTTAATTCTGTTAGTTTTCATCTAAGATTTATAGTTATTTTTGCTTTATTTTAGTGACAAAACAATTCATTTTAGTCAACAATAACAACACTGGTTTTTATTGTTTTATTTTGAATGAATATAGACAAATTTTAATTTCAGACATGTATTGATTATCAGCCATAATATAAAAACAGTTACCAATATTGACTAGAATTTTATTGTGAATGTCTAGTTTTTATCAAACTAGAATGCTGCTGCTTCTCCTTTCATTCAGCATCTCAGGCTTTCATGATTATGAGTGTCGATGCTTTTGTCTCCACAAGTGTGAATATGATTTTTCTGCATGGAGGTTTGAAGGAATGAGTCACTCATGTAGTCACAACTACCTCCCCTCATTTGTCTTCTTTTATTTTTATGTCTCTTTTACAGGCACAGATACACAACAAGCATTTTAGTCCTTGAGTCATCACAGTTGGTCTGAAGCACTTGACACCTTGGATGTCTCTCTTTGAGTATCCCGTCATTGGTAGCAAACTTCATGTTATAGCAGTCAACCTTTTGAAGCAACTACGCAGTTCCGCTCTTCCGGTTTTCTGTCCCTTAAATAATTTTAATTATGTATTCTCCACAATCCAGTTTTATCTCACAGGTTGTCTTAACCACTTGAGCTTTTATTTTGATTTTTTGAGAATTAGGCATATGCAATATTGGACCCACCGGTGGGTCCCCAGAGTTGATGTGGTTAAAGTACTAAAGTATATATCGTAATCCAAGAGCTTGTTTAAATCCTCAAAGGATATGGACCAGGAATGTGGTTCGATGAGAAAGACTGCCAGATATAGACCACATTTCAGACTAATGCTTTTTTTTCATTGAGTCTGAGGTCAGAAAGGGTTACTCAAGAGTTCAATGCAGTAAAATTCAATTGGTCAAGATGTATAGTAAGCCAGAGGTGACGGTGGTAATGTGATGTTATACAGGTGTTCCATCTTACTTCAGGACACTGGTTTATTAAAGCGGGAAACCAGCTGTGTCCTTCACATTCACAGCTCTTCCATGAGCATGTTAAAATCAAGACGTTCTGTGCTCGGTACTGAAACCCTTGCCTGAGGACAAAAATATATACTGGTGGCTTTCTTACACGTGCATCTGTGTACAAGCTTGTACTTTTCTGGCCGACTTTAGGAATTTGTGTTGCAACACTTTATCTTGAATTGCTTGTATTGTAGTATTTTGCATTTATATGTATTACTATTTATAAATCTGAAGGGGAAAAAAAATCAGAATAAATAAATACATTATTTTATTTTATTTCCCAATTTAATGAAAAAATATTTTTCAAGTTCTGGGATGGGAACCAAAAGTTCGCAGCTCTTGATTAAAGAAGGGACATTCCTTCAATCATTGTGCCATTTATGGAATAACTTAAAAAAAAATTATGACAATAATGGCTCACATAATTTTTATTTTATTTTATTTTATTTATTTATTTGCCAATTCAGTTATGTCAAAGTTTATCAAGAGTTTCACGCTCCAAAAAGGACATGAATGTAATAATCCATATGAGTCCATTTCTGGTATATTCTTGACTAAAATAAGCCTTCTGAAAAGTCTTCTCACTCTTAAATCAGTCCAAAATATTGATCAACAAACTATATATGTACAAACTACATTAAATATGATTCATCAAAATATTGATGACTTTCATTGTTCAACTAAAAATTAACATTCATAATTTTTATTCACCTTATCCTTTGTATTCTGTCATATTTTATATCATTTCTGTCTAACACAAGCCTTTGTTTCTTGCCCGTATTGGAGCCATTGAGCTCTTTAAAATATTATATTCTATGGTTCCATGAAGAACATTAAACATCCATGGAACCTTTCCATTACTCAAAATGATCTTTACAGTAGACAAAGTTTCCTCAGATTATTAAAATGTTCTTGACACTAAGAAATGGTTCTTTAAAAAAAAAAAGGTTCACTAAATAGCTCTGTGGGGAACCCAAAATGGTTTTTCTATGGTATTGCTGTAAAAACCTTTTTTGTGGTGTTTTCCCTTTTTGGATCGTCTCAGACATGATTACTGTTAACCTGCTTTTGTATAAGAAGGCTCTGTGAACATTCTGCAGAATTCTGGAACAATTGTTTTTTTGGTGCTCCACATTAAAGTTTGGAAAGGAATGGGTGTGTAAAATATGTTTTTGTAAGTTAGAATGATGCTATTCAAGGAGTTATAAATCGCTTAGCTTGTAAAGTGTAGGTTGTAAAGGTCACTGGTTTATTCATGAGTTTCAGCAGAAACCTATTAGAGGGATTTTTTTTCTGTGTTTTGTGTGGTTAAGATGTAGGTCTAATAACCAAAATAATACAGGTTGGATTCCTGCAAGAGGTACAGGCATTATGCAAGGGCCAAGGTACCATTTTATGATAACCTTTTGTGAAGGTCATGGTTGCGATAATTAAAGACTCAAGATTCATGTTAAAGCCATAGAAACAACATTTCACAAACTTCGTTTATGTGGTAATAAATTATGACTCTTCAGCACCTTTTCCACCTTTCCCTTTTTTCCCCTCAATTTCCAGATATCTCTCATAAGTGTTTTTGAAGTGACATTATTGGAGCAATTTTAACAATCCAGAAAAGTGAGACAGAACTATCAGTGGGACTACAGACTGATGACAGAGGCTGTGAAAGATACAGTTGGAGATGTAACTGGACTGAAGAGAGGCGAGGGAAATGATAACACAACAGAGGTGAATGAGGTCAAGAGGATGTCTGAAATGTCTGGAGCAAAACAATCTGTCGGCTACAATTAAGGAACAAATAAAGTGGGAGGCTTAAATGAAAAATCAGAAACCACAGTGACACTTCAATAATTTAAAACATTTAATATAATATGTCAATATTATTTTATTTTATCATTTTATTTTGAATTTACAGCCAATATTTGTATTTATATAACAGTTATGCAACTGTATACCCTTATTTTTCTATTTTGTATAGCAATACCATATTACATATGGTATATAGCATCAAATTAATTTAAAATACAAACATTTTGAGAATGTGGTCTACTCAAAAAATAAGTAGCCTTTTTCCTATTTTTCATGATCATTTGAATCCCAGACAGGACTGTTTTCTCTATCACAGAAGACAAGTTGTGTAGGATTAGGTTAGTGATCATTACAAAGCCTACCTTTACTAATGAGCTAGTGTCAGCCACTAGCCTGTGACATAGAGTGTGTGTTTGTGTTTTTGTGTGTGTGTGTGAGCGAGACATTCAGACAGACAGCGTGATGAGAGTGTGACTGCGAGCAGGCTGATTAAGGCAGGCGCAGAGGGTGTTTGGTGTGGATTTGTGTGTGCATGGGAGACAGCTGGAGGGCTTTGCCTGGGTTATTAGAGAACTGAGTAGCCATCAGGATCGATCAGCTCCGCCAAGACAACCCGACATGTAACCGATGCCCCTTTAATTAATCCTCATCAACCAGCACAACACACACACACACACACACACACACACACACACACACATATGCAGTGAATTGGAAAGTCACTAGGCTCTTTTGTATTGATGCATCCTGTCTCACTTCAACATCAGACCTATCCTGGAGAATAGGAGTGTGCTATCAGTGATTAAATAGTTTAATTAGCAGATAAATGTGTAGGGTCATGTGATTTCCATGTTGCAAAGCACAATTATTATTATTATCTTGAGGTGATGTTAGAGTTCAGCTCATGAGCATATCGCTTCTAAAACACGCAAATTGAAAAGTATTCAGAACCAAAATAAAAGCTTGGTTTTGAACGTATTGTCCATACTGTATTAATCCATACTGTACCATACTGTAGTACTACAGAAATGTATAGTAAAATGTAATATTCAATAGTAATATTGTTTTAGAGTATGCTGTGAACCAATGTTAATACAATGTTTTCTTCATAATTTGAGTTTGACTAAAGATATGATTAAAATGTGTGCCACTTCATTTGATTAGACATGCATTTGTATGAAGAAAATTCGAGAAAAATACAGAATATGATAAAACAAATTAAGCAAAATTTGAGAAAAATAACCCTATTTTCATAGGACCCTACATGAGAAAAGATTGAAAGCGTAACTTTGGTACATTTTCAAATTACTGAAATGCTTTGTTGAGTCTTCTAAAAAAAATGCTGCTTAATGTTGTGAAACTCTAGTGCCATGCACTGTAATCTTAAAGCTTTTATTTTGTATTATGGCTTGGTAATAGATCCAATCAAAATCCATATTACATGCATGATTTAAGCCATCATTGTGTATAATGTGATGTGGCAAATGTGAGACCTACTGTGTGACTTCACTCTTAATTTGTGTGACAGTATACGCTTAATCCTAGCAATTATCACTCAACAAACAAAGACAGACATCATGTATGACCTCTCACGGTGACGGTCATGTCATTTTTCACTCCACCTTGCCACCACGTTCCAATAGCGTTATCTGGCCTGTGTTTAGCTGTTTGATCAGTTCTTCTCCGTCTTGTCTTCCATGCCATTTTCCATTCATAGGGACGGAGCTATTTGTCATCGTTCTCAGCTTCTCACTCTCTGTCTCACTCATATCGCCTGAAGAAATGGTATTTTGTGCAAGGCAGCATGGGGTTAAACGCACTTTATACATTGGTAAATGAGCTCACTTTGTCTCTCAGTGACATGTGTCAGTATAGATTGTGTGACAGTGCGAGAGGGAGATGAGCAGCGATGACAAGGGCCTAGCATCACTGACATACAGTCAAAGGCCAAAAATTACACTAAACTATAAAGACAATGGGACTCATTGTGATTTAATAACGATTGTACACTATTCAGAATTGCATTGATTATGCCTTTTAAACTTAAATTTAATTTCAACTGAGCTAGTAAAACATGATGCAAAATTGCATTTTTTTTTTTTGAGGAAGTAGAGAAAAAAAGTTTAAAAAAATAGTAACTGTAATTTTTGTTATTATTAGTTAAAGAAAAGCAATGTTGAACTTGATCAACATGATCTTTTTCACCCTCACACCGAACTTCTGGTCTAGTGCATTTCTATTGAAATAACTGGATTTCATCTGTCAAATTTTGCAGAACAAATTTGAATGTGACCTTCAAATTTCAGGGTGGAAGAACATTTAATTTCCAAGAATGTGGTACATGCACTTTCTACGTGAATTCCTCTTAGCATAAATTCAATTGGACAGTGTGGACAGTTCAGTTCAGATTCATTGAAAGTTTATTATTATTATTAAAATTTTATGTAGGAACTGAGGAACCAACAGATCCATTGAGACAAGCTGGTACAAAAGACAACTGTGTGCATTTCATGCACATTTCCCTTTCAAACTACATGTATCCATCCTTCAGGTCCTATCTTGAAGATACTGCAGTCATATTAGTAGGGCTTTAAGAAGACAGCATGCCCCCATCCACCGAGGACACTGCTCCCATGAAATCTGAAATCTAATAAATACCTTCATAGTAGATATATTCTGCTAGCCCTATTACATACAAAGGAGGGATGTGAAAAAGTAACACCTTCAGGTCAGGAGTGAAGACTTCAGTGTTGTTGTTTTGGTTGCTAGAAGGGATGCGTTTGATTTGTCTGGTGGATTCAGTCCTCAAATACCTTAAACTACATTTAAATGGAACCACAAGAGGTGCTGAAGGATCTATACTATTGTTATAGTTTATTTTAAATACCTTTATAGACATTTAAAGTTGTTACTGGATTATTTTTATACAGGATTATAAAAATGCCTCAAACTCTAGTGTGCTTGTTGTTCACCAATTTATAGGATATGCCCTGATAATACCCCTTCCATGATTAGCATTCCCAGTTAAGGAGCCAGTATTTTAAGCACAAAAATTTGCATGCGTGAATACAGAATAGAACAAACACATTGCATGCAGCATAATCTGCTGCCTACATATCTATATTTGAATGCAATCGATACTTTGTGCAGCATAAATCATTAGCATTAGTGCAAATGACATTTAACATGAAACAAAAAAAAATGGTTAACATTGGAGACAGACTTTGCATGTGCATTTAATGCCTGACATACATTCTAGGTACCTGGACAGCTGACTTGATTTTTAGATGTGGCCGTAATATCTCTGAATCTGAATTTTAGGATGGGGAATATTCACACTCCTTCTGATAGGTGCAATTGTTTCAGGTCGGCTGAGAATTAGAAGCAAGGAATGGGAATAAAATATTCCTTTTATCTGACCTTTTCTTTTAAGAAGACTTTGTCACTGGGGAATGCAGTTTAATAATTCATTAAAGAGAAAGCCTCACTTCCTTTAGAAATCTCATTTATCTGTAGAAAAGCTTTCTTCAAGGTTTAATGATAATCTGGCATCTGAAGACCTGTGGCAGGTTACCAAAATTAGACTTACTTGTGGATTAAGGACTGCTTTATGTTGTTTTAAAAATAAAAAGCATGCAGCCATTGCGTGTGTGATTAAAGTTCAATATATAATATGGATTTAAAAAATAAGTTCAATTTCAGTCTAGTAGTTTTTTTTATATTGTACTTAGTATAGTTTAACAAAATAAATAAAAAATACAAAAACAATTCTCCCACTCTTTTATAAAACAAAACCAAATTCCATAATTTTTGGTGTCAGTTTCAGCTGCCTCAGAAAACTATGGACACTGATTAACTAAAATTGACAAGGTTCATAGCATTAGATAGTTTGCGGGTGTTTTTATGACCTAAACAAAATTCTGGTTGTTTTTAAAAGACTCGTGTGTTCTAATTTGTTTCAGTTGCAGTACTTTGATACATGCTGGTTTATTATTGTTCTGACATCAATGAAGATCAGTGTGCAAATGTTAGAAAAATAGAAATTGACAGTTGATTGCTGTTTTTCACCTTCAGACATCCCTGAATAGTGCTTTCTGGCAGAATATACTGATGTTCAAAAGTCAGGCAATTTTCTCTGTCCTTCTTTTCTATTTTATTTATTTATTTCTTTTAAGTATAATAATGTAATTTTTCACTCGTTTATACAGATTTGCAATGTAAATGCAACGCTTCCTAAATGCTATGTGATTTACCCATTGAGCAGCTCTGTGTTCATTAACTACAAGATACGTCTTACATTTCTATTGAAAATCTTTATCCTGTTCTTGGAGATTTTTCCAAAAAAAGCTAAAAAGTCTTGTAAAAAAAAAAAAATATGAAGAAGTTTAAAATAAATTCAAGTCCAATAACTGAACTGTGTGAATTTAAATAAAATAAATCCCAACACTGTTGTACACATTCAGTTGTCATTCTTATTCCGATTGACTGCAGAAACTCCTAAATGCTCTCAAAAGGAATTAAAGCAGATTCAAGTCGATACAAAATGGTACCGATGGGTTTTGTTTAAGAGGAGTCTTGGCTTTTTTAAAGCCACAGTCTTGCCAGACTACTCAGTTGCATAGTCGGGGGTAACAAAGATGTGTTGTGGAAATGCTGACCCAGGTGGCGCCAGGCTTTGTTGTAAATATGGGGTGGCAGGAGAAAGCACAAATGAAATACAGAGAAAAAGAGAAAAGTGGCCAGCTTGGCCAGCTGCCAAGGTAAAAGTGAGATGCAAACCTTTGCCAACAGAACCTGGACAAGATGATAGGACGAGCATACCGCCTCTCCTCACACCTTAGTAATCAGTATAACATCTACATAGTGTCAGGATCCACAGATAGCTTGAGAAAAGAGCAAGACATGCTTCTATGTTTGCAATAAAATGAGCAATTAGCAGTGTGGTAGAAATAATAATAGGCACAAAGTGGTAAACACTTTAAAAGCATTGTCTTTCTACAAATAGAGTACAGATCATTGCCCCATCTCTTTTGGAAAATCCAGATTAAGTGAATGACCATTTTAGACCAAGTAGAAACTGCTATCATGTTCCAAAACACAGCTTCCAGGGCTTTAAGAACAATTAATTTAACAGATTTCTAACTGATCCAAGTTGGTCATTAGCTGTTGGACAAGTGGACTACCACTTAATCACCAACTGGTTTAAGATGGTCTACCAGCTAAGATGACCAGCTAATGACTAGCTTGGATCAGCTAGAATCCAACTAATGTGCACGAAAACATAGCTTCCAGGTGTTTTGGAATACGTACCTTAATTTGTTTACTGCTGATGCGCCAGCTTATATGTATATTTAATGACTACCTTGGACCAGCCAAAAGCCAGCTGACATATTCCAAAACAGCTACCCTCCTTAAATTAATTTTCCAGCCGTGATTCCTTTTTGAAGCCAAAAAAAAAAATAAAAAAATGTTGTTAAAAGTAGACATGTCAAGCTTTCTATAGATATCTCTCTCATGTCTCTTCGTTGAGTATTCATGGAGTTACAGTTCATTTTAAGACATGTTTGTAAATGAAGATCAGCGCAGACAAAGGCTGCCAGACAGCACACTTTGTTTGTTATCTTTATTTTATAAGTGCACAAAGTTTTGTTGTTATTATGTCTGTATCCAAAAAAAAGTAGACACTTTACAGATTCGATTGATGTATTGCTCTTATCTGTACGATTAAAACTGAGTGTAATTTAAGTTCTTTTCGGGGTTATCAGGAGAAAATGACTCAAAACACGTATCCGCATTAATCGACTCCAGAGGGTTAAACTTGGGATAACTCGAGACAGCTATGAACTTGGCAAAGAACTTCGCTCCATATGCCTGCGCCTCATCCATTAATTGTATATAGCAGGACAAGTTATCCCTTACTTCTCACCATGAGAAATACAAGGTGTAGCGTGTGAGCGTGTGATCTGGTTGAAATGTGTGTCTCACGTTGAATACGTGAGACTAGCGAGCCCTGCATGTGTTGTTATGGATTCTTGAAACTAAGATTGGTACTATCAACAAACAATTATACATATGACAAAGTCATAGTGTGTTTAGCTTGAAACTTGCTTAGCTAATGCAATATAGCCTGTAAACAGATCAATTTCATTGTACTTTTCTCTTGCTAGCCTACATATCGTGGCTTAGAGGTGCATATAAATCAAATTTACCTCTAAAAATCACCAAAATAAGGTTAAAGCGTACTTGCAGGTGCATTAGAAAGGTATACTGTTGTTCCTTATTTTGTAGCTTCTGTTGAGCCACAATCACAATCACAATTTACTCAATTCTTAAAAAAAAAAAAATGATGTTACAGATATTGATATATACTTGTACTTTTATAGCATCACAAAATTCCTGATTGTCTACAATATTCACTAACATTTTAATAACAGTTGTACAAGTGCAGTATTTTCTCACATGTCCCTGGATTCTAGCCCACTATAAATATGCATAAAAATATACATTGCATGTGATGCTGAAATAGTTGTGGCATTTCTTATTGCATCATAAACACAAACTATTGCCATAACAGTAAATGCCACTTCAGACTATAATCGTTCTCTGTATGCATTTTATGATATTGATTTAATAAAGGTTTGCTAGTATACATGGGCAAGAAATGGCCAGAGCTGATCTACTAAATGCCTAGTACAGTCATTAAACTCTAACATGCTGCTGAATGGTTGCCTCACAGCCGCTATTTCTTCCTTTCTAGACTTGTCTTTTTATTCCAGTCTGACCAGGTAGCGTTAGACTACGCACTCACTTTCTCTCCTCCTCCCCTACGCAGCACCTGTCTAGATCTCCTACGGGGTATTTCATCAAAACAGTCATCATCTTATGTATCTGGGGAGTGTTGTGCTGCCAGGTAGCAGCATACGTTTCCTTCTCTCAATTTATTGTGGTCTAGCAGAGCAGTCGTGTTCTGCCTGCAGTCACAGCAGAAGCGTATCAGATCAAGTGTATGAACACAGTCATATTCTAATAAATGTGTTTTTATCTACAACTGTTGTCATGACTGAACTTCATTATATGTTATTGCATCTTTCAGGTGTGCAGAACCACATCTTGCCTATTTTGGTGTACATTGTTTTTCTCAATGAATACGTTTTGGTGCTTTAATAAAGGACCGTGTCAATGAAAATAGATTAAACTGCATCTGAAAGTGATTTATCAACCTTGAAAGTCATTCAGATTTGGTAAATGCTTGTGCAAATTCATTACGGCCAATGTACAGGTATTAATTTGATTTAGGTATCACAATCAAGTACTCATGAACGATAATGAATTTTCCCTGAATAGCAGGGTTTTGAACTATGACAACATATCATAAAGCTTCTGTATTCTGTCTTGTCATTTTCACAAGTGAAACCCATTGGATGTAGTCATAGCAAATCTACAACCAAGTGACCACATAACTGGCTTTCATCCTTACAGACACTGTCCCCTTGCTGTACTCTAAGGAGTTGCCGAAACTAATCATTGTTAATGTGTGTTAGTGTACATTTATAGTGCTTCTTCCTCACACTCCTTGGTGAACACATTGGTGCTAATTTCCCATGGCAGCTTATGGTGCAATTAGAGCCTGGAGGACCTTCACCATTCACACCAAATCACTGACGGGCCACTGAACATTCAGGGATGGCAGGAAACAGATCGCATACCACAGGGTTGTGAAAATATATAATGAATAGTTTTGACAAAATAAAAAGAGAGGTAAAAGTTTTGTCCCAAAACATATACACTACCCAGATAGCACACATATGTCTGCAAGATGTCTGTTAAAGATCACTTCATCTTGAAAGCATTTGCATTTACAAACATCTTGTAGACACCTTTAAGACACCAGTTTTACATATATATTTTAAATAATAAACATCTTAAAGACTAAACGTCTATTTGACATCTTATTGTAAATGTCTTATAGAAGTATTGAAGATGAGCAAACACTAAAAAATACGTCTTGCAGATCTGAATGCTGATGTCAAATAGACATCTCTGTGATGTGCATGTGCTATCAGGGTATTTACTTATTCTATTATATTCTATGTACGCAACCTTCTAATGTATGAATTATATAAGGTTATTTTGTCATCCAACATCAGAGTCTGACAATTTTAGTGTAAAGACACTAATCACACTATTTATACAAAAAAAAAAAAAAAACCTATGTAGAATAGTGTGCAAGTTGGGAAGCATCTAAAGATCCAAAAGAAATAGCAATGGCAAAAGCTAAATCAATATATATATATATAAAATTATATTTATAAATTTTACATTTTACAAGTTTACAAAAAAATTCTGAATTTGTTAGAGCGAGTTCAAAAATGAAAATTCTTTCATCATTTAATCAGGCGCATTTCATTTTAACCCTGAATGTGTTTCTGTCTTCCATTGAACGCAAAAGGATATATTTTTGAATATTGTTAATCAAACAGTTGCTAGAAGCCATTGACTTCCTTTATATGGGTGATAAAAAGTACTATGTAAGTCAATGGCTACCAGCAACTGTTTGGTTACCAACATTTATTAAAATATGTTATTTTGTGATCAAGAAAGAAAGTCAATTAAACATGCTTTGAACATTATGAACGTGGAAAATTAAGGCAAATTTTGTTGGGTAAACTATCAATTTTAAACTCAGATTCTTCAAACCATTATGTCATAAACATGCAATGATTGTCGTAGTCTACTGAGGCAGAGAAACAGTGTGCTAAAATTTCTGAGCAGACTCACATGCATTTATATGTTTGCTACCTTTAAACTTAGAAACTGATGGATGCCAACAGGTGAATAGAAACGTAGATGTGAGCTGAATACTGGGTTAATGTGGTTCATTGTGGCCACATTCCCACAGATATTCCAAATGATTGCACTACTCGCTCGCCGTTGATTAGATCTGGACAGACTTTGCCTTCAAAACAGATGTTATCTGCTCAGGTTTTGCATTGTAATGATAGAACTAGCTCACTTGATTCATTATTCATCAGATTGGATTTAGGGAATTGGGTTGCTTGAGTCACTCGTGTTGAATTTGTGGGTGAGAGAGGGCAAAATGGTGGTCCGTTTGAGACATACCCAGATCAATTTTTCTCACAATGTGGCAATAAGTTATAACTTGCAAAGCTCAAAGGCATACCAATTCATTGCTTAGCTGCTCCCATGTGAAACATAAAGTGCACAGCTGTTTTCTGTGACTGAATAGCTGTTAATCAAGTGTTTTATTCAGAATAAAAGGTGCAATGTTGTCTTTTTTTTTTTTTTTTTTTATAAAATGTAATTTAATTTTAACCAACAATGCCATTTTTGGTTATGGAGAACATTATGAAAAAAAAAAATTATGATGTAAAGTTATCCCTAAATGAATACGGTCAGCAGTGGAACAACATCTTGGTGTATAATGCAGAATTTCCTTTGACTTAATGACTGTGACGTCTAATTGAAGATTGCTTTAATTATACAAACAAGCTTTCCTCCACTCAATATGTTATTGAATTCCACTGAAAGCTTGTGAAACAGGTCCTCTTCGAAGAGATTCACACAAATACATAGAAAATTTTTTAGTTACAAATGACATTTTATAAAGTTTTGTTACATTTTGTTCACACATTGGCAATAAAGAACAATTAATACTTGAAAATTGTTTAATTAAGCCCCTTTAAAATTTTAATTTTTTCCATAGAAACAAGTAGCTAACTTTAGTTAGCAAGCTAACGTCACTTTCCTTCTGTCCAGTCTAATAACATTCAGTGAGAAATATCAGTATATTAGTACATAATTAGCCAGTTTGCACTGAGCAGCAAAATGACTTCTTTCAAGGTGTTTTTTTTTGTCTTGTTTTTTTTTCTCTGCTGGAAGTTGGAACCATGAAGTAATTAAAAGAATAGTACACCCAAAAATGGAAAACTCTTGTCATTAATTACTCACCCTTACCTCGTTTCACTTTCGTAAGACCTTCCATCCTTTTCCAAACACAAATAAAGATATTTTTGATGAAATCCATTCTGTCCCTCCATAGACAGCAATGCAACTTAAATATTCAAAGCCCAGAATGGTAGGAAAGACATCGGTAAAGTTCTTTATGTGACTCCAGTGGTTTAACTTCAGTTTTACTAAGCGTCGTGAGTGCTTTGTTTGCACACACACACAAAAAAAACCCGCAACATAATTTACAACTTTATTTATGAAAATATTGATCTGCATTGTGCATTCTTGAGAGCATCACAACGCATGTGTGTTGTGTTCACACAATAGAAGACTCGCGCATCAGCACAAAGCACATGAGTGGGAGTTCACGAGAGTACCATGACGTGTTTGGATAATATTTTCGTAAATAATGTGCTAAATAATGTTTGCTAAATTGCATAGCTGACTGTAGAATTGACTGTTGAGGAGAGACCCCCCACATGATTGTAAAGTGCTTTGGTTGTAAAACAATGCACAATAAAGCACTATATAAATGCATCATTCATTCATTCATTCATTCATAGAAGGTCAGAAGCCTATCGGATCATCAGGCCAATCATACTAGGATCCTCCAATCAACTGTATAGTTATACAATGGTGAATATGTATATACATATATATATATATATATATATATATATATATATATATATATATAGGACTGCATTGCTGTGGAAATCAGTCATTTTTTAGGTCACATTCATTAACAGTTATGTACAAGTATATGAGCACAGAAAAGGTACTCAAAATAAAATGCTTGTAGAAATCACAGCAAGCTTGCAATTATTTTATAATTTTACCTTTTATTTTAGGCTTTTAACAATTAGCATAATACACACATAAACCATCTCCGTGCGTATAAACCTTTCCACAGAATCTCTCCTATAATAGAAAAAATACATATTTTTTATACAATTATTTATTTATTTCATGAAAATGTGGTTTAAGTTGGTTGAAATGTTATCCAGAATACATAAAATATACTGTAAGCGGTGTTGATATGATGAACTGCCTTTAACTGTCATTTTGCGTTACTGACACACTGTTTCCCTAATTAATGTTGTTCAGTTGCTTTGACACAATCTGTTTTGTTTAAAGTGCTATATAAATAAAGGTGACTTGACTTATAATTTTGTCATACTGCTGACCATAATGAACACTCTTCTCTCTTTTCGCTTTACAGGTTTCATATATACATGTGGTGGAACATTAAAAGGAAGGAATGGGACCATTGAAAGTCCTGGTTTTCCATATGGATATCAGAATGGGGCAAACTGTACGTGGGTTATTGTAGCAGAGGAGGGGAACCGAATTCAAATAGTCTTTCAGTCATTCGCAGTGGAGGAGGACTATGACTTTTTATCCCTCTATGATGGACACCCACACCCAGCTAACTTCAGGACGAGGTGAGTGCTGTTTATAGTGTCCATTGCATAAATCTGTAAGCAAACAGCTGCACAATAACTGTACCAAGTTAATGTGAGACTAAAATGCAGAAAACTGTACATTCCTGATCATGGAAGGATAGAGGAAGCACTTTGTTGAGTGTAATTTACGGTGTGCCTGTAAGCAACTTGACTATGATGCCAAATGAAAGTGCTGCCAAGAACTCTCCCTGGATAATTGCACAAAAAAATTATATAAAAACAAATAAGCACTATTTTCTAACTTGCCCATTGTTCGATGCACTCCTCTATCCTTTACAGGTGACTCTCAGCAATATAAATGTACATACAGTACCAAAAAACAACTGTAGATAAAACATAAAAATATCTTACAGTTAAGCCTATAATTTAAGAAGGCACATTTGTAGGGCTTTGAATGGATTTAACACCAAATTCTCTGCAAAGAAAATAAGCATGTCTTTCTCTAAAACAACTCTACAAACACTCTGTAAGTCTGCAATGACAACACCAGTGTGGTTATGCACATAAAGGGTTAATGACAATTACCTTTGTTGAATTGCGGGTATTTTTAGAGTAGAAAGTAATTTGTTTGTTGGAGTAGAATGTGTCCCATGTGCTTATAGACAAGGCAGTAGACAATCTAGTATTATGTAGTAAATATGTTTGTAAGGTATATGGAAGTTGTGCTATCAAGTCTGTGATTTTTTTTCCTCTTTAACCTTTTAGGTTAATGTATATGAATTTATAATATCTTGTACCTGATCAAGTTATTTATGTATTTATTTATGGGCATTTTAATTAATTTTCTTTCTTTTTTCTTTTTTTTTTCTTTAGTTTTGCAATGTGACAGATTTGTGTGTGTATGTTTGTGCATTAGAAATGCATAAATGTTTGTTTGCTTGTAGTATGCACTGGGCAGTGAAGTAAAGGTGGTATCAAGGGATTTGCAGCCCGATTTGTGGAATGGATCGATGCCTGACAGATCCCAGCTGTTAACCAGCTGACATAGTGCAGTCCGGTCTGTCTTTTCCATGTAGACTGCATTGCCATTGGCACATATACTGTAAAATGTTAAATATTAATGGTTTCTCATGACAAACATTAATACATTTTGTAAAAGTAAATATAAAAAAATGAAAAAAGTAAAAACTAATTATATATATATATATATTAGTGGTGGGCATAGATTAATTTTTTTTAATCTAGATTAATCTCACTGTGATCTTTAAATTAATCTAGATTAATCTAGATCAATCTAGATTAAAATTGCTCATTCAAATTCTGCAGAAGGCATTCAGAATATGTGTGTTACCCAAATAAAATTGACAAACAGTAAGTCTTTGAGAAGGGGTTTATCAAGCTAGGTGGTGCATTAGAAAAGGGGCTCATCTCCTGTTTCCAAAATGCATCACAAAGTGCTTGAAAAAGCTGTAAACTAATTCCACATTGCACAAATTGCAAACAACCTTACGCCTGTTTCACACATACTCCGTCTGCAGTGCGTATGCGTTGCATATTTTTTTACGCACCCATGTTAACGGATTCCAGTTGTGTTCCAGGAGCGTTGCGTCTGCAGCAGTGCAGCGATCGTTTACGTACCGAGTAGCGGACTGCAAACGTGTCCTGTGTGAGGTCGAGTCCGTGCATTTTCTTGGATTAACATTACAGCAGCCAGTAGCTAAATTAGGCGCGGTCACTTTAAGAGACGATGAACACATCCCATTTTTTTCCTCAACGGTTTACTTTCACTTAAGACATAACTGACAGTTTTTTCGAGCATAATTTCCAAGGTGGATATTTTGACATATTTTGTATGTATTTTTCGGCAAAAGAGCAAAAATAAGCAAATTCGTTGTTCAAGCGTTTTGAGACGCCTTTCTCTGCGTGAGCCCAGAACACCAGAACAAAGCGAGTACTGAATTGGGCTCTTTCACATCTTTTTGTTTGTTCAAACTGTGATTTGTATTTGTTCGTTCAGGTGCAGGAGGGACTTCGAGGAGAACTTCGCAGAAGAGAGCTCGGTTCAGTGTCGCTGTCCGTGATACGCGGCTCTCGATTTCTCTCGTGTGCACCGAACACAGCACGCGAGTAACCAGATAATCTGTTCAGCTTTTCCGCATCTTGTGTTTGGATTAGGGTTGGGCATCTAAGGTATAATGCCGATCCGATACGCATGTCGATACAAAGTATCCGATCCAATATATTAACGATACATATGTGGCATTTTGCGATGCAATACGATACGATTCACACCCATATCACGATACGATGCGATAATTCAGCACAAGCTAATTAGATCAAGTTATGTGGTTATGTGAAAGAGGATGCGGTGCCATTGAATTAGTTTGATTATTTATTAACCAAGTAAAACCAATACTTTTTTACAAACTGACTTTTCTGATTTCATTTTTCAACTATGAAAATAAGTTTTACAAAGATATATTTTGACACTGAATATTCAAAACTTAACGTCATGAACTAGCAGTGTTATGCTGCTTTTACTTTGAAACATCAATGTCGCTGTAAACAAAATTTAATAAAAATTTAATAAAATTCCTTAAAGCAAACAGGAGGACTCCTTGTGGCCTTTTAGAATAGTACACATTGGTCAGTCACCTTCAGTTAAAGGTTTTCCTTCAGAAATATCAACTGATCAACATGATCAGGGTGAAGCAAGCTACGCTGAGCTGTAACTATGTCTCCAGCTGTGCTGAAAACTCTTTCAGCTGGTACGCTTGTTGCTGGGATGGACAGATATCTCTTTGCTAAAGCTGATAGTAGTGGAAGATCTACTTGCAGTCTCCACCACTGCAACACATCCCCATCCAAACCTAAAGTGTCCCACAATATATATATTAAGATTTCATCCTTAGCTTTCTCCCTGATGGTCTTTGCTGGTGGTCTTGCACACATTTTTGTCATTGCCTCCATTTAAACCAACCTGTTCTGTACTCTTTGGAAGGGCTTTTGTCGCATTCTGTTTCAGCTGTCTGGTCCTCTTCCAATGTGCCTGTTGCCTGGTCTTCATTCGGCATTGCTGTGTCACTGGCCTCTTCCTTAAAAATGTATAAACATGTAAAATAATGCATATTCATATATTATTAGTTCTAAACTGCAATAACGATCTTACTTTAAATGTTCTTACCTCTCCATTCATCTGTACCACCTCTGTTGTTATCTTCATGAATACCATATCCTTGGCATCCAGAAAAGCCAGGTCTTTAAAACGTGGGTCAAGTGCTGAGGCACAGTGGAGAGTGCCTTCAAGATATGTATAACGGCCATCAAAGTCCTGCCTGAATCTGTCTGTCATATGGGAAATAACCTCTAGATCACTCTCATCTCGTTGGAATTTTCTCTGCAATTTGGCTTGGATTGGAGATATAATGGAGATGGTGGGATTTTTTTCCTCACTGAGGAGTGTGGTTGCCACTTTCAGAGGTGACATTAATTTGATGATCTCTGGGATCAGTGTCATTTCATCTTCTGTCAAACTGGCCATAGCCTCACGCCTCTTTATCTTCCTGGACAGCAGGGTGTTCAGCACAGCAGGCTGCTGCTCCCAGAAACGCTCCAACATGTCGAGGGTACTGTTCCATCTGGTGGAAACGTCATGGATGAGCTTGTGGTTGGGCAGGTGTAACTGGGTCTGTATTTCATGCAGAACTTCATTTGCCTTGGGGGCTTTTGTGGAAAAAGGAGACAAGCTTCCTAACTTTTACCACCAGCTCAGAGACACTGTCCACCTTAAAGGCTTTTTGATATGCCAAGTTCAATGTGTGGGCAATGCATCCCACATGTGGGTCCATCTTGGCACCAGCACCAGTCAGGATCATGTTTCTTGGGTTATCTGTGACTAACGCAGGGCTCTTGTCTTCAATCTTCCACTCGCGGCAAACATCCTGAAGTAAAACGGCTAGATTATTCCCTGTGTGAGCCTCGCTGAACACTCTGGTCTGCAGAACGTGGTTTTTGAGAACCCACCTGTCATCTAGGTAGTGTGCTGTGACCGTTACATATGATGCTGAAGCGCACGATGTCCAGCCGTCCACTGTTACAGCAACTCTTTGGGCTTTGTGCAGAGACTCCTCTATCTCTCTTCTGACCTTGTCGTACAGGGCAGGAATCTGTTTATCGGAGAATAGCTTTCGGTTTGGTATCTTATAAAGAGGCTCCAAGACATGGAGGAGGTGTTTAAAACCTTCGTTTTCGGTGACACTATGGGGCTGAATACCTTTGCAGATGAACAATGCAATAGCATCAGTTATTGCCGTAGTGCGCGCGGAACTGTTAGCAAGCGGGGCATGGAAAAACTTTCAATACTTTTCTCACCACTTTTGGAGCTGGTAGCTACAGGTGAGTCAGAGCTGGAGGGAGGGGATGCTGGGGCACTAGCAGACGCTTCCACAACAACACCGTGGTGCCGCTTCAAGTGAGATATCAGATTAGTCGTACTGCCCGTGTATTTTACAGATGCACGGCACATTTTACAAATTGCATCCGTCTTTCTTGTAAAATCCATAGTGTTTCCAAACTTTAGATTTAAAATTCAGTGGAGGATAAATTGTCGTCCGACATGTTTGTTTTGCTTACTCCTCGCACTTTCTGACAACTACCTTTGGGCGCATCACTGGCTTCATCCGCGCAGCTGATACATTGAGTTGTAGTGTACAGTATACACATCCGCAAGTCCGTTGCTTAGGCCTACTTTATGTAGGTCGATTAAATTATGCACTAAAAACAGGTTGACAACACTTGTTAAAGGCGCAATATGTAATTTTTCTGCTTTAAAAATAGCAGATATCACTATATCTATGTTATATATATTTTTTTGTTGTGTACTTACATTATCCCGAACAGTTTCCACGAACTTTAAAATCCGGAGAAAATTATAGTTTAATTAGAAGACACGGCACGTTTCTTTATTTCCGTTTTGTCGCCCGTCTATGGCGTCATATAAACTTTGACCCCTCTAGTTTATCTAACTTCCTGCGGAACCGCCAAATACAAAGGTGAACAGAAGCAAAGACGAGACGAAGAAGAAAAAGTAGTAGCTAGCCTTGATCGAGACTATTATATTTTATATTTATATTGTTTATATTCGTATTTATACCTCAATCAATAACTTAGTTATGGATCATGATTATGCTTTGCCTGCACGTTCTGTGAAGCGCAAACGTACGGGTGAAATAAATGACCTGAGAAGGTTTTGGGATGAAGAAGAAACGAGACACAGGTAAATATTTGAGTTGGATTTCCAAGATAGAGAGAGCTTCGTGACAAGCTGAAACTACAGAGAGATGCTTGCATTCTAATAAACAGGTATGAATCCATTCAGCTAACTATATCTATCCGTATATTTTGTGAAACGATGATGTCTTGTGTAAAACGCAGACGGACTAGCTCTCATGTAGAGTATAATGTAAATCAACATGTGTTCTATATCTAGCTGGATAAAGTAGCTTCAAATGCAGTTCACTATCTTGTTCGATATCATAGTATAAACGTAGCCTAATTATAATTATTAACGAAAGGCAACCGTGTTTTTTAACATATATTACTACTAGCTAGATTGAATATTGATTTGATAGGA
The DNA here is from genome assembly GCF_963082965.1 of Carassius carassius. Classification (NCBI taxonomy): domain Eukaryota; kingdom Metazoa; phylum Chordata; class Actinopteri; order Cypriniformes; family Cyprinidae; genus Carassius; species Carassius carassius. Next base: position 12,669,889 of record NC_081779.1, read on the forward strand.
GTCTGATAATTAATATATCTCTCCGTTCGAAAATACGTGATTGTAAAAATACTAAGGCTGGTGACACACTGGCTGCGTGGCGTCTCTGCTGCGTGCCAGAAGCGTGGCGCGCTGCTGCTGCAGTAAGTTAGGTGACATAGAGGGAGACCGCTGACAGACCAGGCTCTTGTCTTCATGACAACAATATCTATACTTCATGTTGAACATAAATATAAAGCCTACTGATAAAGGACACCGTCAACAGTATTGACGGCAAAATAGACTTATGTTTGACAGGTGCAATATTTGAAAATCGATAATTATTTATTTATTTTTTAAATTACATTTGTATCTGAATTTATGTCAACCTATAGACTTTCAATGAATTAATATGTATTTGTGTACAAAATTACATATAAACATATTTTCCTATTATATTTTGCCTGGAAACGCTTTCAACACGCGCGCGTGTCGCGTGAAAAATAGGCGTCGGTTCTATTTCTAGCATGCACACGTTTCCGCGCGGCTCGAGCCGCGCCTGAGACATGCGTCTCACGCAGGCAGTCTGCAAGCTCTAACTTATTAACATGGGAGCCGAATTATAAACTGACACGCCACGCAGCTGAGACGCTTGCGCCACGCATCAAGTGTGTCGCCGGCCTCAGTTAAAATGAGTGAGGAGTGTGGGGAGCGACAGAGCGCGTGTTCCAATGAACAACAACTCCCATGAGCCTACGCTCTTTCCAGACGTCATCAAAGTACGTCTCATGTTATTATTTTGATTGTGTGACCCCTGGTGGCCAAAAATTCCATACTGCACGTTTAATAAATAAAGAAATACATTCTGTATTAAAAGGATAAGCTGTATATCGGAAAAAATGATGCGTCTCGCAAAAACCGATGCATCTCGATATATATAAAAGACATTGCCACATAATACAGCCACTATTTGTTGCTTTCTATGTATGTATGTATGTATGTATTATGTATTCTCCTCCTCTCATTCTTCCTTTTCTCTCTGTCTTGCTCTGTTGCATGGAGGAGATATTAGAAGGTGGTATGTGCAGAGAAGAGGAAGGAGGAATAATGATAGAGCTTAATTAAACAGTTGAAGAAGTAAATAATGCAGGATTCTGCAGGCACTACATTTGTGTCTTGCATCGCCATGTTCGTTGGCATCATAGACAAATTGCATGTTGATATTCAGCCATTTTAAATTATGCACTGCAATTAGAGATTGAGCCCTCTTTCTGTTTCTCTCTCTCTTCCTCTTGTCTGTTTGAAAGGAGATATAATTCTTTTTTATGGCCACTACCATCGTCCTTAGAGGTCTGACATGAATACCTTGTTGGATCTTAAAGCCCATTACAGTTTATATGTCTTTATATACTTATATATCCATATTTAATGATTTTGATTAATCAGGATTCGTTTAGACGTTATTGACCCCCCCCACCACCACCACCACCACCCCAAGGCATCTCTGTTCAAGCATACAGACGGTGTACTGGCCTATATAAAATGTTGTGAGTGTGGTGTCAGTGCTTTTTGCACAGCCGGTTTTGTTTGTTTGTTAATTCATTCTTTCTTTTTTTTTTTTTTTTGTTCTTTCATTGAAAGATGTGTGGGCGATCAAGCTCTTGATGGGTGATAGATGCCTTCCGTCCTGAATTTACATCAGTAATGACTATTAATGTGACCTGGCTGGGACTCTAAAAAGAGCTGTTTCAATTAACTATAAACTAACAATGCCAGGGACTGAACCTAACATCTAAAGATAACAGTGATTAATCTTCAAATATGTACAGATATGTCTGAATCATTTACAGCTTTGCTCAGAAATATCAAAACGAATTCTAAATAGGTTTAAATGATCATTTGGTTGGCAGCTAAATAAGTGTCCCCTCTCAAACTGTAACTGCACAAACATCTGGCATTCTGTGTGAAAATATTACTCATGTCTTATATATGTATATAATATATAATTACTCATGTCATATATATATATATATATATATATATATATATGACTGATGATATTTTATTATATATATATATATATATATATATATATATATATATATATATATATATATATATATATATATATACTGTATATACTGTATATGTGTATATATACTGTATATACTGTATATGTGTATATATACTGTATATATGTATATGAAATATTCAAAAACTCACTCATAATATCATAATACTCAGATACTTACTCTTTGCCCCCTACCAGTGTTATTAATTATGTAACATATAGAAAGACTCACTCAATTCATCAGTGCACAGATTTCAATTATTCTTCTTTGTAATCAACTCAAAATCAAAAGATATTGAGTTGTTGAAGATATGATATAGTTGTTTAGACTTCTAAAAATGAGTGCATTTACATACATGTTCTTGAGCCAATTATTCTTAATTAGCTGGAAATGCACTTGGTCATGTAAATGCTGTAACCAGATTTATTTTATTGGAGTAAGGTCATAAGCCTAAACCAGTCACAACAGGTAGTTTTTTGCCTCTTACTCCAATTTTGCACGCCGTGTAAACTCAATAACCAGCTTTCTGTCTGTGTATTGAAGTGCGCATGTGTCATATGTGACCGGAACACATAGAACACATAGATATGCAAATTATTATAGTTGGACGTCACTACAGGGAAATAATCTGATTTATTAATGAAGTCATGTAAACGCAGCTTACTTGCATTGTCAGACTACTGATGTGCATGTAAATGGAAAACTGGTTATTTTAATAAGCCGGTACTTGTGAGCTTACTAGTGTGCATATAAACATGCTCAATGACTTTCATTGGCACGTTAATTATAATCTATTTTTTATATATTCATAATGATTAATATTGTTGGAGTGAAGCCAGTTAATTTTATACACAAAGTGGTAACCTATATATCCTAAGTCTCCCTTCTCAGCGCGAGTAGAGAAATAATAGGGAGTAATAGTCTTTTATCTTATTCCATTGTGCTCCCTTATACCTTCATTTTGAGATGCTGTATATTTTCTTCTTTTTTTTCTCCTCGCACCCCCTCTGTCTGTGCTGAAATCACTCATACATGTGGCTGCTGGGCTGCGAACAGTTCATGTAGTAGTAATGCCGGGTATCACTATGTGTGTCAGACTGTGAAAGAGACCCCCTGAGTGAAGCCAGGTATAATTGCAGACGCTTAGCCCGTGGAGCTAGCAATGTAATTAGTCATCAGCATGTAGCGGGGATGGGACAGAGGAAGCAAGAGCAGCCACCAGCAATTATTCATCCCCGTCCTGTCACTCAAAGCTACCCATCGCCATAAATCATTTGCCGTTTGTTTTGGCATCTGATCAAGATGTCAGCGCAGGAGCATTTTACTGACGTATAGATGTTATGTGAAAATCAAGAGGTTCTGAGATTTAAAATAAATGAATTCCTGTGTCTTTAGGTCATACATATGCATGAGATGCGAATTCATGCGAATACAGGAAGACTGTGAGTTGGTTATAAAGCATGTCTGCGTGCTCATAACTATAATTCCACTGGCAGTTGAATTGGTGATTTACGGTGACAACAAGGAAGTTCTTTCTGATGCTGTCAGACAAATGACTAAAAAATAAAAAATAAATGGTTAACCAAAACTGAAAATTATGTCATTATTTACTATTTTATGTCATTCAAAAAAAAAAAAAAAAGTAATTTTTGAGACCCTTCACATAGTTCTTAGCATAATATGACAGTTTATAGTGTGTAGACCATGCAGCCCCTTAGAAGGGTATACCCACAAGAGCAAATAATGAGAGAATTTTAATTTTGGTGTGTACTATCGCTTTAACTGAACTGCTTTCAGACTTAATGCTTACCACAGCCATTCCGTTCATCTGTGAGGCTGTAAAACCCACAAACTAACCTCTCCCCTTCACCCAGTTGCTCTCATTACACTTTCTAGGAATGCAAGGGGAAATTCATTCAACCCTGGGTTACTAGTATCGATTGTAGGCTCAGAATACAGTCTGTCACTCCATTATATTCCAGTGGCCTGGAAGAGGCGAGTGACACATCGTTCGTGTGGCTTGCCGAAAGATGTCTCACATACCAAGTGGCATGTTTTGAATAGCCAGAGAAGGGAGAGAAAGTGACAGACTACGTTTTATCTATCTATCTAGTGGATGTAAAGGAGTATCAGTCTGGTCTGTTGCTGTGCAGTGTCTTCTGCCAAGAGCAAAGCCAAGGTAGAGGGAAAGAGGGCTCTGTCTCTTTCTCTGGCTCCATCTCTATTGCACTGTTTAGCTTGGCTCACTGACATCTTGTGGTGAATGTGCAAAGTGCAGTCCTCCAAATCTGTATGATTTTGGACACTCTTTTCAATATAATTGAAGCAAAAGAGGAATGGGCCTGTAAAGTGGACAGTACCATACTGTCCATTTGACGTATTGTACTGCTTTTCAAGACTTCTGAGATCATATGGCAGCTTTTGGAAATGCTACAGCGTGGAAATGCTTCATGCCTTGTTGCCCATTATGAAGTCCATTGCATCAACATCTGTTGTTGAATAAGGTGGCCGAATACCCTGCAGTCCACACCTGCTTAAGTTCCTGCTCAGACGTACACTGTGAAAAAAAAATGTGCTTCCAGCTAACCTAAAAATATGCTTCATGTGGTAACATGCAAATTAACTGGTTTTATTCAAGTTCAAAACATTATTTACTGTGACAGAATCAGCTTGACTACATTAGGTTATGCTAATGAAAGGGATTTTAAGGGTCAGATAAGGTAGAAATAACTCCTTAATGAGGTCATATCACTAGGAATCAATTTTTCCTTGATCTTTTGAGATAAAAGAGCTCAGTGTAGTATGAAAACATACTGTAACCTTCAGAACTCAGACTTCCTCCCCAAACTAAAAAGAGCAGCTATTAAAATGAAGTTAAATAATGACTTAGCCAAAGATTATTCAGTTTAATAGCATCCCTGATCATTTCAGTCTGTCTTAACAGTATGTGTGGCATATCCCTATGAATAGTTTTCTGTTATCAGATAAAATACAGTAAAAACACTGATATTGTGAAATATTATTAATATTTAAAATATATATTTTCAATTTTAATATATTTAAAATTTTTATTTATTTCTGTGATGGCAAAGCTGAATTTTGGCAGCCATTACCCCAGTCTAAAATGTCTCCAGTCTAAAAATTTTTTTTTTTTACATTTTACATTTTTGTACATTTACCTATCTAGTTAATAATGCATAGATAAAGCAGAAAGTCCAGTTTGAGCTTTCTTGAATGAATATTTTAGCATAAGTACTAATGTTTCTCCAAGAAATAAAAGGCCAGACTTTATCCAACATAAAATAATCAGAGAGGACTTTTCACTGATTCTGGGAATTTTCTAATGGTCCTAAAATATCTTTGCACTGCTAGTGTAATTTTGGCCTTTCCTGCATTACAGTCTCATGCATTTAAATGTGTTTTCACTCTATATTCCTGTTTCCTGTGTGACCAAGTCTTGCAGAAATTACAATTGTTAGATTTTGGAGCCTAGTTGTTGTGTATTAAAGTTTGCAGATGTCTGTGAGTGAAGCATTCAGGCTGGTCCATTTATACCTCTTTGTGGCCCAACACCCTGTAAAAACAACATAAATCAAGAGGGAGCAAGCCTGGCACGTGGTCAAAATGCTTGAAGTGCTTGAGCCACTGGTCTATTATGATCATTCACTACTGCACTTGTCCCTTACGCCCTTCCCCTGACTTTACACTTTTGGTGTATTCATCTCCAACAGATTGCCTTTGGCTTTGGCTGCAGGGACTGCCTTCATTATTATCCACTTAATCAGGACCACTTTGTTTTTGTTTTGTGTTTTAGTTTTTATGTATCTTTTTATAAGGGGTTGTCATTTTAAAGGAGTGAGATAAAAGGTTTATGGCTGGTTTCCGTTTCATCTGACACTACTGTGACACACTTGTTTATATAGTGGATAAATCACTGAATACAGTAGGTATGATGTGTTAAGAATTGGAATAACCACCAATGACATTATAAGTGTGTTTAATTCAGTATAAGAAAATCGCAACAGCCTTGTTTGAATATTCATGCACACATGCACAAATCAAGGACTTATAATTAGCGATGCACCAAAATTAAATTATAGGCCCAAAGCTGATAATTCTGGACACAATGACTGTCTGAAAAAAACAAAAATAGTCATTTTAAATAATATTTTATTAATATGTATTATTATATTAAACCTTCTTTACATTTTCTTAAACAACTGTAAAAATACAACAAATTAAACAAATCTAAGGATAATGATTAATTTGCAGTTTTTGATGTCCATCCTAAAATGACTAAAGCGAAAGAGTTAGTTTGTACTTTCAGTCTGTTTTCCCTTTTAGCTGGAAATGTTTGGTGCATCTCATCTTGTAGTCTTTGTGCCATCATGTGTGCTGCATCAGAAGAACATTGAACAAGGTCTGGTTCTACAAGCCAATCATCTTATTCATGCTCTCACGACCCAAATTCACCTCAGCAGGATGATCTTTTCCACACCTTGATGTAATCTACTTATCCTCATTTTACCAACAGTTTCGCAATTACACCTCAAGCCCTGTTAGAATTTTGTCATAATAGGTATAAATGTGAGCAAGGAGGGCTCTTTGAAGTGAGCAATCGTGACGCTCCGTTGAGTTAAGAAGGGTTGCCAGTGTTTACCCCTTAGGAAATGCTGTTTCATCTCCCGCTCAGCATTCAACGCAATCCATGGGGAGCACAAGGACAAGCATGATAGGCGTGAACTCACCCGCGGATGAGTGAAGGTATGGAACTGAGGTCTGTCGTCACTGGGCCTCAAAAGCCTGCACATGCATTTTAGCATCAAATAAGAGCGGTTGTGATAAACCATTTCTTATGCAGATGGGGGAATAATGGGCTTTGTCTGCTGGTGTTTACAGTATATTCCTTCATTGATGGTTTAGTGTGAACAGATTTTGTATTACAAGACACGTTAAAAAGAAAAAAAGAGGACTCATTTAATTTAATTTAATTTATTTAGCAGATTTTGCACTTTTTCACCAAGTTTTGTTTAAAATTTAATAGAACTGATGGAATTATATTTGAAATAACCAAGTTGGACGGATGTGAATGTGAATCTGGCAATGTTTCTTTATGTTGGTCTTTATGAGTATAGCAGCAAAGTCTGTTTAGTGGCGCTAAAAGGTTAATGCTGTCACATTCGAAAATAATGTACCCCCCTGCAGTAAACCTAACCGATAGTGTTAACAAAAGCAAACGTGAGATAAAAATGCATTTGCTGGATCAACCAAGCCATTTTAGTTTGCTGCTTTGACTCATACCCAAGCATTCTGCATTGAAAGTGCAATGTGTACCAGGGGAGCTATTGTCAAAAAATACATATTGGGCTGGTTATGTGATCCTTATGTCAGAATATATTAGTTTACAGATCATGCACTAAGCTAAAAGTGTTTTTAAATTATACAGAAGTATTGCGCAAGAAAACACACAAATTAGTTTTTATTAATTGGTCATTTGCCTCTGTAATCATACTTTGTGTGAAAATAAAAGTGCATTATTGCTACTGTTGTATATTTCAGTATGTTTTTGGAAATTTACAAAATGTAGAGATGTTTTTCCAATGTGCCTTTGTTGATAAATTTTGGTTAGTGCTAATATGCGAATTTTACACATTAATAATAATGTATTATAAACAAATATGAATTAATACTGCAAAAGTGTATGTTTATACATTTTATTAATTATTATAATAATTTTGTAATTTTATTAGTAAAAATTTTGTTAACAGTCGATCTAGATTAATGTTATTCTAAAGTGTTACGTAAATTCATTTCTGCTGCATAGATTTTACCACAGTTTGAGTCGTTCATATTTGGATTTGGATATACAGGTATGCACTACAATATATCTTGCATAAAACTAGGTTTCTTGGCAAAAGAAACTTACATAATAGTCTATTTTTAGTCTTATTCCAACATTTCACCCATGCTGCATGAACCATTTCTATTATTGTTGGAGGAACCTTTCTATTAATCTCAACAATGCACAGTAGCTCCACTCACCTGTCTGCATTCTTTCCAAACGATTTCCTGAAGAATGCCCCCACCCCCACCCCACCCTGTCAAATCCAGCTCCAATCTTAGGTTGGTCTCAAGAGAGGAAAACTCAGCCTACAGCAAAAAGCTCCACCTATGACCCCTGGCAGGTCTTGCAACAGCGAATGAGGGACAGATGTTTGAGCAGACATGAGCACTAATGATGGACTTTGCCATGGTTGGAATGACCTGAGAACGTGGGTCTTCTATACACGATTGCTCTGTTCCAAAACCTAGTGAGCTGCCAATGGAGACAGCATTTTAAGGTGTCACAGGTGCACTCCCAGTATGAGGGCTGTTCCAAACTGTAGGCTGCCTATTAAAGTACCTTGTTTTGGCCAAATTCTCAGACAGAATTGCATGTATCGCTCTCATAAATAAATAAATAAATAAACAAATTGATAGAATGCACTGCAACAAGATCAGTGAAATGAGTTAAATGGCTGATGAGGTGAGAGAAATAATGATTATGCACAAATCGATATATCACTTAAAAATGAACAAAATAGACCAGTCCCTTCTTGAGGGGAAACAGTCTAAAAAGTATTATTTATTATTATTATATTTATATATATATATTTTATATATTTCTATGTTGTTTGTTTGAATTAACTTATTTAGTTTTATAAAAAAAAAAAAAAAATTAAACAGTGTGTTAGCGTTTTCACATTATGTGGCATGTTTCATTAATGCAGTGTATACATTTTTTCTTTATTTGCCCTGAAAGAATGCAAGTGAAATATGCCAACATGCCACCTTAAAATGTTATGTGATATAATCAAAAATACACAAGACAAGCTAATTGTGAAAACTGGTAAATATACTAAGTTTTGTCACGCTAGAATGTGTGGAAACTTTTTAACCATGTGCGGTACAACTAGCCTCAGGTTAGGTTTGCCCCTGCTTTCCTTCCTGCTATTTATGGAGCTAACTAGGTTTTGTAAGAGCGCTAATGTGTGATGGCGTAGGGGTTTCTTCCGAGGGCAATTGTTCCACAATTTCCAGGAAACCATGTGTAGCATTTTCGTATTTGATTAATGTTATCATTCTGTTGTAAGAAATAGGGCTCCGTTTGTCTGCAATGAAATTTAGATTTTATAAAGGGGAAAAGATTTCAAATTACCAGAGATTAAGATGTACTCAAGGGAAAACTAATCTCTTGATGGAGACAGTGCTTTGTGTTAAAGCAACTCTGTGCTATAAAACATAATTGTGTGTTGCCTTTGTGTGAGAGGCTTTGTACTGGAGAGCTTCCAGTCTTTTTCAGTACATGATAGTCTCTTAAAAGCACTGCTTTTCACTTGAAAAAGGATCACTGACAAGAGGTGGGTTTCAGGTGCACTTCCTTTTGGTACTGCACTCTTTACTGCTCTCCACATTATGGCTCCTATTGCTCTGTTAAATGGCTGTCTATACGTTGGTCTAAGTGTTTTACCTGGGGATTGTTCATTGTTGGATGAATACATTAGCTGATGAGCACGTTTTCTCCCCCTAAAGAACCAAGTCAAGTTTATTTTTAGATTATCCTCTGCTGCTTGGCAGTTATAGTAGGTAGTCCATTTTAGAGAGGGTTGAAAAAAGTACATCCTGTGTCATCTTCCACATTTAGGACTCCTCAACATAGTCATAGTCACTGAAACTGCTGAATCATTAGGTAAGCTCATGATGGATACTTTTCTTAATCATGCACAGTCATTTATCCTAGAGAACTTAGTGCATCTTGAATTGTGTTGTCTCATTTAGCTACTGCTGCCTGCAAATAGTACATACAAGCTGTCGCACAGCTCAGTCATTTCCTCTTTTCTTTTCTTTTTCTGTCCAGAGAGAAATTCAAAGACTTATACAGCCTATTATAAATAATGATTTCAGATATCAAAGTTACAGTACCTACAGCTATATGTGATCTAACTTCGGTAAGACTTTGTTTCAGAGACTGAATCGTCAAGTCAGCATTGTTTGCAGCCTCAGGTTTTTTTCAAGCAGCATCATTCCACAAGCCTGACTGCTTGATAATGCCTTTTGCCGTTAGGCTGTAAATGAACAAGACGATGAGCAACAACATAACAATTGGAGCATCCAAATACAAACTGATTCATTGCAATCACCTGATGGGAGACACTGCAGGGACTGTTTGTGAAAAACTGCCGTCTCCCTCCTTTTTCTCATTGTATCCTTTTCAGTCAAAGAAAAGTCTGACACTTGCTGGGATGGTTTAGTCATTTTTGATTATGTTGATATCCATCAGATTAATTGGGTGTCAGTGTTTCATCCTGCTCATTGCTTTCTAAACATGTGTCTGACTCAGACTACAGCATCCTTTAGGGCCAGGGTTTTCAACCAGGTGAACATGGAAAGTACTTCAGGGGGCCTGTAAGCAAATGTTTGAAATCTATCTATCTATCTATCTATCTATCTATCTATCTATCTATCTATCTATCTATCTATCTATCTATCTATCTATCTATCTATCTATCTATCTATCTATCTAGTTGGCATTTCTTCTAGTTTCCTCTCTCCATCTAAATTCTCATTTATGCCTCTTGATTTGAACTTGAAGGAATATGATGACCTATTTAATGTAAATAATTCCCCTTTAATCACATTAACAACAAAGACACAACATTTTTCATGCAAAGGTGAGCGTAAAGCCCTCACCTCAAATTCCACTGACCTAATGCCCTTGTTACTTTTGCTTTGTAGCCTGCCTGCAATAAATAGGAGGCCCAGGCTCATTATAATACACAGTGGGAGGCTCCAAACATACTACACATGTTTGCTTAACTTTTTAAACAAAGTTTCATCGTGGGACATCCATTTTCCTTCATCCCCAAAACCCATGGGTCGCATAGCCGGTAGATGGGAGGTATAATGTAGTCATATATGCAAATTAGCTCTCAACCAGCATGTGGTTTGTAAGTGGGCACGGTGCATTTGTCTCTCCTGTCTAAGTCTTCGCATTATGCCATTTGTGAAATCCACACAATAGCATGCAATGAGACACGCCAAATTGCTCTCTGAAGATATGTTAGTGGAGTAGGTGCTGCAATTAAAGAGATTTTAGTATCGAGCCTTCTTGTCATCTGATGTTGAGTGCTTATGCTGCGTTGCATTTAACTCTGAAAGTCTTGGAAAAGGGTAATAGAATGCTGCTTGTTAGCAGACTTCCAGCTTTAGAAGTTGTTTGGAAATCCAAAAATCAGATTTTTTCGCTGAAGGTGTATGATATAACTGAAACATGGCGGCACTCAGGGAGGTGAACAAAGTTTATGATAACCATTTTAGGAAAAATATTATTCAATGAGTCAAACTTCCTGCATTTGAAGTTTATAAATCTTTTTTTAGCAAATGTATGTAGAGTGAGGTAAGTAAAACATAATCATACACCTGCAGAACAAATGCTAGCATAATATTGTTTACCCTCCTTAGTTTAGTTGATAGAAAATTGGCAATTAAACACCTGCACAGCTAATGCTATCATTGCTGTTTGTTTCATTTTTTTATATCATCATTAGCACTAAAAATACTAATTACTGGAATTTGGAGATATCAAGTATAGGAATATCACACATCTAACTCTGAGTGCACCATTAAGCCTTAATGGGCTGACTCCAAACAGGAGTCAAACCCATAGACTCCCCATGATAAAATGCCCAACTTTACAGCAATAAAAAACATGTTTACAGCCTGTTAAAAAATATATATTTGGTCTATATAGCTAATTTTTCCCTTCATGAAAACTGTGAGGGGGGTAGATAGTTTTATAACTCATCCGTTTTAATCATATTAAGCCTTAAAGTTTTGCATTATTAAGGGTGTGGCCACGTGAGTGATTGCTATGGAAGCATATGGGTAGCAATATTCAATTTGGGATGTAATATGCAAAATGACAATGCAATATGTAAAATGACAATGCATTTCTGTATTTACATTTACATTTTCCAATACATTTGTGCAACGTTTGGTGCAAAATGAAAATGAAAATTAAATTACATAATTTTCATTTGCCATTTCATACACCAGTTTTAATATGTAAAATGAATACTAATTTAAACGCTTTATAAGTTGCAAAAAAAAGTTGCGGATCACGTCTCCGCCCCCTCCCGACACGTCAATCACTGCGTGAACAAGGCGGGGCTTGCAGAAGGTCAATAGACTCAAGAATCAAGAAGAGGATTCAAGTGAGAGAACATGGACAAGACAGTTGGTCCGTGTACGTTTTGATCATTTCGGTTTATGGCTTCAATATTTCATTCGCACTTGTGGGCGGCACTGAAATGCTGCTTTCATCTGATTGGTCGAATCGCTCCACCTTCGGCTCTGTCTTTTCATTCTTTCAGGCAGAATAAGAGTCAGTGCGAGTGAAGCACTGTAATGTCTAAACTACCGCTCACTGTTAATTAGCATAATTTTTGAATCAGATGTAGCTGGGCACATAATTCGTGCTGTTGAGACCTGCAAATTATTTCTAGGTTGTAGTATTGTATGAATATTGTCCCACTGATAAATACAGTGCAAAAAGTTATCTCTCTTTGGATAAAAGTGAAGTGGAAATAAAAATCAATAATATTATCAATAATAATCCATGTCTGTAACATTTACCACTCTCATCTTTTAAGTCATAAGGCACTAGGTATGTGTGTGTGTGACATTAATAAATAATTGTAAAAATTAATATAGTTACATTTCTAAATAAAAATAGTAAAATTAGCTCTATGCTGCTCAGTGCTCCTGTAGCCTACCCCAGAGCGCCCTTTCGCGGCTGTAGACATTTATGTTTTCTCTTGGTTCTGAATAAATGCGACCTATAGTCCAGTGCGACTTATATATGTTATTTTCCTCGGCATGATGTATTTTTGGACTTATGCAACTTATACCGAAAAATACGGGTAACATTATTATTATTATTTATTATGAGAGTAATTGACACAAACTAGAACTTTAATGTTTCACCAAGTTCAGCTCAGATCTTCAGACTCGTCTGACTCGTGTTGCTGTATAACTGGCCAGACTTACCTTCCCAAAAAATCCTATTTAATTTTATTTCATAAATGTAACTATATTTATTTCCACTTCACTGTTATCCAAGGAGACAGAACTATTTGCACTGTTTTAATCAGTGGGACAATATTCATACAATACTACAACCTAGAAATAATTTGCAGGTCTCAGGAGCACGAATTATGTGCCCATCTACATCTGATTCAAATATTATGCTAATTAACAGTGAGTGTATTTTCAGACATTACAGTGCCGCACCCGTACTGACTTATTCTGCCTGAATGAATGAAAAGACCGAGCTGAAGGTGGAGTGATTCGACCAATCAGATGAAAGCAGCGTTTCAGCTCCGCCCACAAGTGTGAATGAAAAATTGAAGCCATAAACCGAAATGATCAAAACGTACTGTCAAAACTGTCTTGTCCATGTTCTCTCACTTGAATCCTCTTCTTGAGATTTGAGTCTCTGACCTTCTGCAAGCCCCGCCTTGTTCACGCAGTGATTGACATGGCGGGAGGGGGCGGACACGTGATCGGCTCGGAATGCATTTTCAATGTGCACACTGAATTTTGCTACATTCATTGCCGGACATTGAATGAAAATGCAATTGTAAGTGTCTTGACTGTGAGTGTAAATGCATTTAAGAAAAATAGCATTTAAATGATCATTTTACCACAGTTTTTGCTTGAACATGTTATACATATCTAATCATTTCTGTTATACATTTTAATTTTAATTTTGCAACTTATAAAGTGTTAAAATTAGTATTAATTTTACATATTACAACTGGTGTATGAAATGGCAAATGAAAATTATGTAATTTAATTTTCATTTTCATTTTGCACCAAACGTTGCACAAATGTATTGGAAAATGTAAATGTAAATACAGAAATGCATTGTCATTTTACATATTGCATTGTCATTTTGCATATTACATCCCAAATTGAATATTGCTACCCATATGCTTCCATAGATTGCTGTTGCTGACACTGCCATCGCACTAGGCTCCCGCCTTTTTGCCCATTTTTGATGATTCGGGAAGATCGCGTGGTGGCTCGCTGCCAAGATGGCAACGGCCGCCTCCGCCTACTTTGAGCTTCAAAAAACATTATTCAGAAAACTGCGGTTGACGTCACGGACACTACGTCCATGTTTTCATACAGTCTATGGTTTTCACAGAGCAGCTTTTCTAATAATGGTTGCTACATAGTGTGAGAAATCATTACTACTGGCTTTTCTTTTTTTCATGTTATTTTATATGTGTAGCTATAAACAACACAGTCAAGTAAACTGAGGTAATTATCAAATGCACTGTCCTAAAACATATCCCATCTCACTCTCCATACAGGTGCTTCTCGATGTCATGGAAAAGTTTATTTATTTCAGTAATTCAACTCAAATTGTGAAACTTGTGTGTTAAATAAATTCAATGCACACAGACTGAAGTAGTTTAAGTCTTTAGTTCTTTTAGTTGTAGTGGTTTTGGCTCACATTTAACAAAAGCCTCAACAAATTAGAATTCTTCATAAGACCGAAGGAAAGTATGTTCATTTACCGTACATGTACTCAATACTTGGTAGGGGCTCCTTTTGCTTCAATGACTGCCTCAATTCGGCATGGCATGGAGGTGATCAGTTTGTGGCACTGCTGAGGTGGTATGGAAGCCCAGGTTTCTTTGACTGGCCTTCAGCTCATCTGCATTTTTGGTCTCTTGTTTTTCATTTTCCTCTTGACAATAACCCATAGATTCTCTAAGGGGTTCAGTTCTGGTGAGTTTGACAGCCAGTCAAGCACACCAACACCATGGTCATTTAACCAGCTTTTGGTGCTTTTGGCAGTGTGGGCAGGTGCCATATCCTGCTGGAAAATGAAATCAGCATCTTCAAAAAGCCGGTCAGCAGAAGGAATCATGAAGTGCTCCAAAATGTATTGGTAAACGGGTGCAGTGACTTTGGTTTTCAAAAAACACAATGGATCAACACCAGCAGATGGCATTGCACCCCAAATCATCACAGACTGTGAAGAACAAAAAATATTTAGAAGAATCATTCACAAATCAGACACCATTCTTCTGATTCTAAACTACCCATTGCAGCTTCATTTTTTTTAGTAGTTCCAACATACTCTCATAGCAATTCATAACTTTTCATGTTTTGGTGAATTGATGGATAATTCATATGAATTTATACTATTTATACTGTATATTTATAGTATCTTATGCCCTACTCTCATGTATATATATATATATATATATATATATATACATGAGAATCACATCATATAGTCTCATGCAAAATCAAGAAACAGTAAAAACATTTTAATGAGATCCAGTTGATAGTTTGGTAGCAGTTGGTCTCAGCCTATGCATATGGGACACAAAAGTGGGAACACTCCAGGAGTGTCGAAGTCAACATCAGATTGGTTGAATTCTACATGATTTTCCGCGAGATGTGTGTGTCGGGTTCTTTAAGGTTCAGCGTGGAAACAAACCTCTCATGGCGCCAAACCCCTCACGAAAAAAAAAACTGTTTTGTTTATAACTGTGACAACCAGCACTTATCAGGATCAATTAAACGCTGGATTCTCAAAAGTATGTGAAATATTCAAATTTTGCAGCATATAATCTTTACAATATGTCCATTATGTCTGTTATTGTGGCTACATTTCCACACCCCGAAATGTGAAGTTGAAACTAAACTAATTGTGATTGGTTGTTTGACATGTTATTCAAATGGCTTTGTGGGCGGGCCTTGGCCAATTAAGGCTGCCATGAATTCCAGACCTTAAGTCTGGCTAAGCGACACTAGGTAGTAGTTATCAAAAGAATGTAGTTTAATTACAGCAGTTTGAAAAAAATGCAAGCTACTCATGTTTTTAAGTTGGTAGTCTTCACCCAAGTGGAACATCTACCAAAACACGGCCCTGTTTTATGTGAAAAATGAGTCTGACAGTGCATTTCATTCACATCAGATTCATTGAATGTGGAAGTGATTGTCTTATGGTTATTTTTTACAAGGCTGCTAAAAAGTTACCACTTTCCTCAATGTCAGAATTTATTTCCTGCGTTGATTTTACTTCATGCTGACACATTGCTTGCCATATTGCAGAGCAAACATATTTTTATTTCAAATCATAACCCATCACTAAGACATGTTTAGGCATATTGAGACATGTAGGAAAATTGTGAGGAAAGACTGTGAATCCTGGATGCTGCACTCATGCGGTGAGGGGGGAGTTTGTGAGAAATACAGAGAGAAAAAGGAAGAGGGATTGGAATGGATAAAAGGAAGTGAGTAGAGATTACACAGTCTCTTTTTGCACTTTCTTCCTCCCTTCTGAAAGTTTTCCTGAAAGCCTAGGATTTAATTAATGCTGAGAGTGTCCCTGACAGCCACATCCCAGCCTCTGCACACTGACG
Organism: Carassius carassius; assembly: GCF_963082965.1. Lineage (NCBI taxonomy): Eukaryota > Metazoa > Chordata > Actinopteri > Cypriniformes > Cyprinidae > Carassius > Carassius carassius. Next base: position 12,686,408 of record NC_081779.1, read on the forward strand.
TTGGAGTTATTTATTCACAATTTTTTAATATCGCCTAAAAACATCCTCAGGCATGGTGCTTTTTGCTTTATAACACACTAATCTCTCTTTTGCTAAATATCACAGTAGTGGCAAATTAGAAAATGGAAAAGGAAAGAGACTATGCACATCAGTGGCATGCTAATATCCATTAGCAAAAAAAAAAAAAAAAAACCTTCACAGACATCACCTGCTTAATGTACAATGACTACGGCTTCTATTATTCAACGGCCTCTTGTGAACTTCCATTGCATAATAAAAACACTATGCTTTCACGTTTGATCTTTGGCCAGTAACCGCTGGCCACCGTGGCACAAAGGGCAGTTGCTTATTCTCTTGTATTTGGTCCTCTGAGATATTGCTTTCCTTGAGTTCCCCGGGTTGCCAGCCAAGAAAGGGCAATAATGCAATGATCAAAATGATTTGCACCCCATTCAGAAGCTCTCTACAGCTGGAAAACTGTCAGGGTGGTGGAGGGACTCATGCTGATGTAAATGCACTCATAAAAATTGGCAAGTGTGAATTGCTCCATCTACTGGCTGCATGTTTTGTCCATACAGAATGGGACTTGCTCCATTGCTTTGATTCGTTTTTTTATTTTTATTTTAATTATTATTATTATTATTATTTTTTTTTCAGTTTTGAAGGTCTCTGCTTTCTAATAACATAATTCTTATTCTCCATTATTCTTCACAGAATTAGATTTATTCAGACTAATGTTAAATAATGGTTGGGTAACATCCTCTGATATTCATTCATGATTTGTGTGTGTGAGTGTTTGTTTGTTTATAACAAGCAGTAAGGTAAAAGTTGCGATGGCTAAAGTGATTTTTCACATTAAACAACATATTTTGTTTGAATTCAGTAATACACAGTTGGAGTAATTTGGGAGTTCAGACTTTGTTTTATAAAATAAAAATAACATTTATATACATAGACATACATAGACTGAGGAAGTCTTTAATATCTTAAAAATGTATGTGTTGATTTTTTTATTATTATTATTATAATAAACATCTTGCAACAATTTCAAAAGCAGTTAAATAATAATAGGTCAAATAAAATAAGAAGAAAAACATAGAATGACATTATATCAAGATACAGGTGTTGGTTTTCCTGCTGGACATCACTGCGTGACGCACCTCCTCCAGTGCCTTTTGAACTGGTGTGCCGTGACACCTCACTGAACACTTCTGTCAGCCTGAGCGGGTCGTCAGCTGGGGACCACCACTCATTGACGTTTCGCTCCTTTAACCCCAGTACGTCTCATGGTGGCGGAGCGATGGCAGGGATCTCTCCCAGCCACCCCCTGCTGATGCCCTAGGTGTTTACCCCCCCAACCCTTCTCCTTCCTCCTTAGCCACAGCCAGAAGCTGCCTTTCTCTGCCTCCTCTGCCAGCTCTTTCATGGCTTTCCGATGCCTCGCTCCTGTGCATCCCATGTCGCGGAGTAGGCGAGCGGTTGAGGAACCTACGAAGCCCCTACACCCCACTTCTACAGGGCATATAACGGCTTTCCAGCCCGCCTCCCTGCACTCTGCCGCCAGATCAGAGTACTTGGCTCGCTTCCGCTCATACGCAGCCTCCGCCCCTCTCTCCCATGGTACAGTGAGTTCCACAAGGAGGACGGTCTTGCAAGCCTCTGACCACATGACGATGTCGGGCCGCAGGGATGTTTCCACTATCTCCCTGGGGAACTGGAGCTGCTTTCCCAAGTCGACCCTCATGGTCCACTCACTTCCCGGTGGGTGGAGCCTTGCTGTATCTCTCTGGCGGGAGGGTCTGACACTCTCTCCAGCCCTCGCGAACTGGATGGAATGTCGTCCTCGAGCGAAAGGTCTACTGTTCGCCTCCTTTCTGCATGACTCTGACACCTCTGCCAGCTTCCTCACCGTCTCCCCCATCTGCCTGTCTGAGAGCTCTGCTGTGTAGGTACGACCCAGGCTACGGACAGGTTGATCTTTCAGCAACGGGATATTCTCACCGCCTGCGACAAAGATGGTGTTGTAGTTTCTGACTCCGTTCTTGATCGACAAACTGCGTGACTTGGAGGGTTTGATCTTCATCCTCGCCCAGCCCACAAGCTCGTCTATCCTCTTCAGCAGCCTTGTTGTGCATGCTGCTGTCCAGAGTATGGTGGTAATATCGTCCATGTAACCTCTAACTGCTGGTAGCCTTTGTCCTGACGGCAGTCATTCCTCCGACCATCTTCCTAGCCCCTATGAGGATGATCTCAAAGGCTGCGATGAACAGGATGGGCGAGATTGAGCATCCCATGGCAATGCCTACTTCCAGCTGTTGCCAGCCTGTTGTGAAGTCCTGGTGGGTGCAGCACATCTGGAGGTCTCCAAAGTACTTGGCCACCAGGGCTCTTATGCCGACTGGGATGTGGAAGAAGTCCAAGGCGAACTCGATGAGTTGGTGGGGGACTGACCCGTATGCGTTAGCAAGATCGAGCCACACTACGTGCAGGTCACCTCTCTCTCTCTTCGCCCTTTGGAAGAAGGGAGAAAAAACAACCAAATTGGAGAATTGTGGAGCAGTTACATGTTGTTCAGCTAATTTTTGCGGGTGAAATCCATGCAATCAGGAATTTTGTGTGAGGATGGAAGATTTTCCCATGCAGATTCTTTTTGGGTTTAGTTGGTCATGTGAATTTGCTGCATTCACCAACAGAAAACGGCTTGGCTTGAAAGGGAATCCATAGTACGCTGTGTTTTATGTCGCTACACTATCAAAAATGGATACCTTTTTTGACCGGAAAATTTCATACGTTTTACTAATGTCAAATATTTACTAAAATTATTCATAAATATTTTATTATATGTTGCTATTGAATTGTTGTTAATGGTTTTTATACCCAAACCGTGTAGTAACCACATCTACATACCAGCAAGGTGTAACTGGACTGTGCTATCCAGCCTGGCCTTGACCCATTGGAACTGACAAGACAAAGTGATCCACATTTGTGACAGCAGCTCGTTAAACAGTTCCCATCTTTGTCACTGTGCTCCCTGTTGAGCCATTTTGGATTGAAAAAAGCAAACAATAGGGAACATGTGGCTTGTCTGAACTCGCTCAAAGCTCACATATCCAAATGAAAAATGAATGCACCGACCATATGCTGGAAGGCCCATGGGCAACCTCCACCAGTCTAACCCAATCACTGGACCTTTTTTCCTTCTTTTTTTTTTCTCGAATATGTGTGCTCTTATTGCCAGAGCAAAGTAATTTTCCCTGGCTCGGCAATGTTGGTCTCTTAAGCAAAGATAAATGATTTCCACAGTTCCCCGTAATGCTTTAGTTTCCCCTGGGAAACGAGAAAATGTAGAGATGGCCCTTCAACATGATGTCCTATGTACATTTGATATCATAAAAGCTGTGATTTACGTGATATAACTGTAAAATACTTGACCCGAATATGATTTGAGATTAACACAGGTGCTGCTATGTCAACATTCTTGACAAATGGCTGACACGCTGGCTAAGTTTTTGTCCTCATCTCTCTTTATCTCTCTGTTCCTCGGGAATGATCCGAGCATTGTGCCCATACTGCTGTCATGAAACTTTGGATCTTTTTTCATTACCAGAAAGAACAAGGTTTTTGCCATGGTCTGCTAGTCAGTTCATTACGCATAAGACAGAAATACAAGTATTCAATTAAACTAGGCTTTGATTTGACCTATAGGATTTTTGCAGAAAGAAACAGAGACTCTCCAAATTAAACTTTCTGGCAGGAGCCATATAGTACAGTACTAGCTGTGGTCTTGCATACACACACACACACCTGAATGCAACTTTTAACAACTATTGCAAAAAATATATAATAATAATAATAATAATTGTTATTATTAGTAGATTAACAATATTCAGAAAGATCTAATGTAACCAACCTTTAAATGCTTGTCTGTCATGAAAATGTTATAATTTTATTAGTTGACACTTTATAATAACTATAATAAATCATTAACAAACTTTATATAATGCTTAATCTATCATTAGTTAAAGTGTTAAACACTCATTGTCTTCTCTAGTGGAGCTCAGCCAGTTCTCGTCCCATTCGTTGATCTTTGTGATATCACAAATCCCGGAAAAAGATGCATTGTAGACCAAACGAGTCATTCGTTGTAATTTTTGAAAAGTGATTTCTTTTAAATAAAATATCTCCTTTTGAATTGGAGTTTGAGCTTTGTAACTTTGCAGATATTTTGTTATGCTCAAACAGCAAAATTACAGACTAACTAAAGTTGAAAAAGTGAAAAAGCATAATAGCACCCCTTTAATATAATGTTCAGACAGTTAGAAACATGAGATAATGTGCTTGCTAATGTTTGCTAATAAACTTATTAAACATTAGATAATGTTCAAATAAATCATTATTAATGTAAGTTAATGTAAGTTTCAAATGTCATTAAACTTTCAATTCCATATGATCAAGCACTTATTAATAATCTACAAATGATTTTAACAGATGTTATGAAACAATGAAAAGCTTGTGTTAATGCACAACACTTTTGCCTCTATTGAGGTGTGATATGGGTAAGTTTAGGGACAGGTTTAGTGGTATGGGTAGTGTCACGATCGGTGTTACAGAAAACACAGGAGAGGGAACCAATCGCAGGTAAGTCATTTATTAAAGGGTAATCCAAAAAGGGTAAACAGTCCAGGCAGGGTCAAAACCAGAATATCCAAATCCAAACATAAACAAAACACGAAGACAAGGTAAGGCAAGGCAAGATGACGGACATGAATTAACATTAACATTAAACAAGGACTCCGTAACACAGACTCAGACAGACCGGGTATAAAAACACAGAAGGATAATGAGGAAACAGGAGACAGGTGGGGAACAATCAATTACTCAAGGAGGAAGGTGACCAAATAAGGGAACAGGAAGTGATAAGGTGACAGACACCGTGAGAAAGGGGGACATCTAGTGGAAACCCAGGGACACAACCCAGACACTGTGACAGTACCCCCCCCCCCCCCCCTCTACGGAGCGGCTCCACGACAGACACAAAACCGAGACCAGGAGGGAGGCGGACAGGTGGAGGCTCAGGGGGAGGGATGGAGGGCAAGAAAAGAAAAACATGGGGAACAGACACCGGAAGTGTGAACACCAAACAGGGAGACCAGGAGGGAGGAGGACCGGAGGAGGTTCAGGGGGAGGGACGGAGGGCCAGACTCACTGAGGGGAACAGACAGAAACATAACAGAAACCAAGAAACACAAAACCGAAATCCATTAGGACACTATGTGGCGCCCCCCAGGGCGGAGCAGAAGACCACCACAGCCGTGTGGTCAAGGCGGAAGCCCCCTAGGTCGGAGCAGAAGACCACCACAACCGTGTGGTCAGGACAGAAGCCCCCCAGGGCGGAGCAGAAGACCACCACAACCGTGTGGTCAGGACGGAAGCCCCCCAGGGCGGAGCAGAAGACCACCACGTCCTTGTGGACGAAGCCAGAGTCCTCCAGGGCGGAGCGGAAGACCCCCACAGCCGTGTGGTCAGGGCAGAAGGCCCCCAGGGCAGAGCAGAAGACCACCATAGCCATGTGGTCAGGACCAGAGCCCCCCAAGGCGGAGCAGACCTCCGTACGGCTGGACCAACGGGACGACGAAACTCAGGTAATCCCCTAGTGTCTTTACTGGACTCCAGAAGATCGGTGCTGGCCTGACTCTGCTCACGAAGATCATTGGTGACTGGCATTTGTTCATGAAGACCATCGGTGACTGGCATTTGCTCATGAAGACCATCGGTGACTGGCATTTGTTCATGAAGACCATCGGTGACTTGCCTCATTTCATGAAGATCAATGGTGACCTGCCTCTTTTCATGAAGATCACCGGTGACTTGACTCAGTCCTTGAAGATCCCCGGTGACTTGACTCAGTCCTTGCAGATCCCCGGTGACTTGACTCAGTCCTTGCAGATCCCCGGTGACTTGACTCAGTCCTTGCAGATTGCCGGTGACTTGACTCAGTCCTTGCAAATTGCCGGTGACTTGACTCTGTCCTTGAAGATCACCGGTGACTTGTCTTGACTCTGAAAGGTCAATGGTGACAAGCCTTATCTCTGAAAAGTTCATGGTACCTAGCCCTGACTCTGGAAGATCAGCGGTGAGTAGCCCTGACTCTGGAAGATCAGCGGTGAGTAGCCCTGACTCTGGAAGATCAGCGGTGACTAGCCCTGACTCTGGAAGATCAGCGGTGAGTAGCCCTGACTGTGGAAGATCAGCGGTGAGTAGCCCTGACTCTGGAAGATCAGCGGTGACTAGCCCTGACTCTGGAAGATCAGCGGTGACTAGCCCTGACTCTGGAAGATCAGCGGTGACTAGCCCTGACTCTGGAAGATCAGCTGTGACTAGCCCTGACTCTGGAAGATCAGCGGTGACTAGCCCTGACTCTGGAAGATCAGCGGTGACTAGCCCTGACTCGGAAGATCAGTGGTGAATAGCCCTGACTCTGGAGGGTCAGCGGTGAATAGCCCTGACTCTGGAGGGTCAGCGGTGACTAGCCCTGACTCTGGAGAGTTCACTGGAACCTGACCCGACTCTGGAGGGTCAACTGGAACCTGACCCGACTCTGGAGGGTCAACTGGAACCTGACCCGACTATGGAGGGTCAACTGGAACCTGACCCGACTATGGAGGGTCAACTGGAACCTGACTCGACTCTGGAGGGTCAACTGGAACCTGACTCGACTCTGGAGGGTCAACTGGAACCTGACTCGACTCTGGAGGGTCAACTGGAACCTGACTCGACTCTGGAGGGTCAACTGGAACCTGACTCGACTCTGGAGGGTCAACTGGAACCTGACTCGACTCTGGAGAGTTCACTGGCACCTGACTCGACTCTGGAGAGTTCACTGGCACCTGACTCGACTCTGGAGAGTTCACTGGTCAACTGGAACCTGACTCGACTCTGGAGGGTCAACTGGAACCTGACTCGACTCTGGAGGGTCAACTGGAACCTGACTCGACTCTGGAGGGTCAACTGGAACCTGACTCGACTCTGGAGGGTCAACTGGAACCTGACTCGACTCTGGAGAGTTCACTGGCACCTGATTCGACTCTGGAGAGTTCACTGGCACCTGACTCGACTCCGGAGAGTTCACAGGCACCTGACTCGACTCCGGAGAGTTCACAGGCACCTGACTCGACTCCGGAGAGTTCACAGGCACCTGACTCGACTCCGGAGGGTCAGCTGAGACTCTCATCCTGTGCAGCGGCGCTGGGCAAGCAGTCATCTTAGGCCATGACTCTGGACAGGCGGCCATCTTGTACTGTGGTGCTGGGCTGGCGGACATCTGGGGTTGTGGCGCTGGACTGGCGGCCATCCTGTACTGTGGCGCTGGACCGGTGGCCAATTTGGGCATTGGCGCTGGGTTAGCGGCCATCTTGTGCAGTGGCGCTGGACTGACGGCCATCTTGTGCTGTGGTGCTGGACTGACGGCCATCTGGTGCTGTGGCGCTAGGCTGACGGCCATCTTGGGTTGTGGAGCTGAACCGATGGCCAATTTGGGCATTGGCACTGGGCTGGCGGCCATCTTGGGCTGTGGCGCTGGAACGGTGGCCAATTTGGCCATTGGCGCTGTGGAAGAGACAGAAGTGGCTGGGGCATCCCACCGAAGCCGATGCTGCAGGTAGCGCACAAATTCCCAGAATTCCAATGTCTCTAACTGCGCCATCTCCTCCTGAGACACTGGATCATCCAGCCCGCCATTAAAATAGACCCTGAGGGCCGCATCGTTGTAGCCCATGCCCTCGGCCAGGGACCAGAACACCTGAGCCAGGGCACCCACTTCATTGCCCTCTTGGCGGAGGGCGATCAACCGAAGGTACTTGGTTCGCCGCTCCGCCATCTTGGCTGGGGAACGGAAAAATGACATACCGCTGGTTCCTACTGTGACCTAGAGTCCTTCTGTCACGATCGGTGTTACTGAAAACACAGGAGAGGGAACCAATTGCAGGTAAGTAATTTATTTAAGGGGTAATCCAAAGGGGTAAACAGTCCAGGCAGGGTCAAAACCAGAATATCCAAACATAACATAAACCAAACAAGAAGACAAGGCAAGGGCAAGAACTGACGGACATGAATTAACATTCAACAAGGAACATTAAACAAGGACCCCGTAACACAGACTCAGACAGACCGGGTATAAATACACAGAAGGATAATGAGGGAACAGGAGACAGGTGGGGAACAATCAATTACTAAACAGGAGGAAGGTGACCAAATAAGGGAACAGGAAGTGAAAAGGAGACAGACACCGTGAGAAAGGAGGACACCTAGTGGAAACCCAGGGAACACAACCCAGACACTGTAACAGGTAGATTTAAGGGTTGGTTAAAGGGTCAGTTAAAGTGTCAACAGTGTACAGGGGTCAGTTTGATTACTACAAGGGGACATGGTTCAATTTGTTTATATTATATTATTTTGACAAATGAACAAGTATTTTGTTTTTTAAAAGTTTTTTTTTTGCCCTGTTTATTTGTGATTTCAAGGAAGATCCTTGAATAATCATAAAGATACTAAATGATTAGTAATTGTTTATAAACATTTACAAACAATGAATAGTTTAAACTAGATTGGCTACTGCAAAAACATGAACAAATGATTAATAAATGATTAGTAAAGATATGTGAATAGGGTAAATTCAGGTCTTTCGGGACAATTTCTGTCAGAGATGATTGTTAATAAAGTTATTAACGATTAGTTAAACATTTATAAACATTTGCAAATGATGAATAGTTCTAATATGCTGATTTGGTGTTCAAATATTGATTATTATTATTATTTTCAGTGTTGAAAACATAAATTTATTGGAAGCATTTGATGAATGTAAAAAAAGCAGCATTTATTTAAAAAAAAAACAGTGTGCATGCAATATGATTATTAATAATATTACATTGATATTATAACTATCCAATGAAAATTATTTATATTTCTAAATATTCAAAAACTAGTATTTAGCTGGTTATTAAGTGAAACAGTGAATCATTTATTTAAACCCAAAGAACTGATTTACATAATTGATTGGGGTTTCCCAACACCACACATGAGAGAGAAAGAGGGCTCTATTGGAAACCATGTTTGATTATTTTCTCACTTAGCTCAGCCGTAGAGCTTTATGAACAATACAATGTGTGACAGCATTTTAGACTGACCTACCCCTATTTTTGGAAAAAGTAACTTATCTGGCTAAGCTAGGCTATTTTTAAAGCAGCTGATCTACTGTCATGCTATCGACAAATATAGTCTGCTGTCATTCATCATGTATTGCATGAAAGGTGAACAAATGCCATGGAAGTTTGTAAAAGAGAGAGAAGGGACTGATCAGTAAGATGTCAGAGAGACAGAAGCATGTCTTCATTCAGAAATTCAGTCATCTTTATTTCTTTCTTGTCATAACCAAGGCAACCTAGCAGCCGGCTCTATCTGTATGAGAAGGCAAGAGGGCTTTTCCTTCCGACGCCCTTGCAAATTTTTGTCTCTCTTATCTTTCTCCCCACCCAGCTGACTCCATGCCAAGTCTTTTTTTCTCCTGTTTCTCTCTTTATTTATTCAGCAGGCGAATGGTTCGTCCTTTGGTGCAGTTGCCGCATGTAAGGGGGTGGGAGAGGCCACCAAGAGAAGGAAGAAAGCATTCTTTGTGATCAGGGACCTGAGCTTCCCAGTAAGACAAAGGGCTTTGGCTCAAATAGGCTGTCTCAGGATCTGTGAGAAAAGAGCCAAGGTTTAACATCTTTGATGGTTCTCATTTTGGTTGGCTGATTAAGTGCAAGGGTAGAGCACGGTTGTCACTTTACAAAGTTCATAAAGTCAGTAGGAATTTATTTGAGTCAGTTAAATGTGACAAGAACAAAAATAGATGTTTACCAGAATGTTGCCCAATCAGCTGGGGTCTTAAAGCGTATTTTAAAGTTGCAGTAGTCCACTCAGTTACATTGATTTAGCAATTTCCATAATTCAAACCTTCTGTGAAAGCCACATTTCTATTAGACTCTGAAGCAACAATAGCCCCACTTAAAGCAAGGCACTACAGGTGAACAGGGTACAACTTTTAACTAATAGATATTGATTAATATCTATTCAGCACAAGACATTAGATAATTTTTTTTTGTATTTCAGGTTTACTGAAATATTGGGCCTTATTTTAACCATCTAAACGCAAAGTGTAAAGCGCACGGCGCAGGTGCACTCAGGGCTTGTCCAAATCCACTTTCACTATTTTAACGACGTAAAAACGGTCCGTGCGCCTGGGCACATTTTTGGAATGGGTTGTCCCTATTCTCTTAATGAGTAATGGCGTAACGTTCAATAAATCAACTAGAGTGTCATCTCCCATTCCCTTTAAGAGCGAGATGCGCTCACGCCATGGCAGATCGCTATTTACATGGCAGGATTTGTTGGCGGAAAAGCTGAACAATTCTCAAGCGAAGAAACCGATCTGCTCGTGTGCTGAAGTTAAAGCGCGCGAGCAGATCATCTACGGGACAAGCAGGAATTCACCAAAGCTCTGTGCGATGAGTCAGTTAATTATATGTGTGTGTATTGGTACGATTGTTCAATTAATTAGCCAATTTCATTCATCATTATAAGTACTAATAGGCTGAATTGCAAATAGGTAGCCTAATTCTAATACACACAATGTCTATCCATCATTACATTTTATATTTATGTAGCCTACACAATAATATTATTTTACACTGTAATCCTTTTGTTTTTAATATTTGCCATGTTTGTGTGATGTGCATCCCTCTGTGTAATAAGCAAAGTCAACGCGCACTGTGGACCCGCCCAGAGGGTGCATTTTCTACCAACGCGCTCTTTAAAATAACAAAAAAATATTGCGCCATTGACTTTAGACTTTAGACCAGGTTTGAGTTGGTCTATGGCGCAGTCTATTTTCAGCTCCTTAAAATAGCAATTTGCCAGCAATGTGCCTGAACACACCTCTTTTTTAGACCAGCACGCCCACGGGTGCACAAATTGGCACAAAAGCATTGGCTAATTAAAGGACATAGCGCTGGACGGGAAAATGCGAACAGCGCCAGACTGTAACTAGCAAACACACTTGCGCTGCGCCTTGCGTTGCTTTGCGCCAGGTGTATTATAGGGCCCATTATGTTTGTATAAGCAAGTCCATAAATCTGAAAATAAGAAAATGGGGAAATGGGAATAAAATGTTAAATAAATTGGACAAAAGATATATTAAAGGACCAGTTCACCAAAAAAAGAAAATGTACCCACCTTCAGGCCAGCCATCATTGGAACAGAATTCAGCATTACATCACTTGCTCACCAGTGGATCCACTGCAGTGAATGGGTGCTGTCAGAATGAGAGTCAAACAGCTGATAAAAATATCACATTAATTATTTTTTATTACATTAATGTCATTAATTTTGTCACATTAATAACTGTTTTGTACTGAATTTGCTTGTAAACAGTGCATGATCTGTGCATATTTCTCTCCTGATTAAGATGAAATGACTTTCTCTCGGGAGAATACAATATTATGAATAGGGGACTCATATTTTAGCAAGAGCAATAATTTAACCCTTAGATAAGTTTGAGGTTAAAAACGTCTTGATAGATTTGTTTATTACAAGCACAAAGCTTTTTGCATCACATGACATTGATTAACTGGAGTCAAGATAGATTAGTTTGAATGTTTTTATTAGCTGTTTGAATTCTCATTCTGATGGCACCCATTCACTGCAGAGGATCAATGATGAGCAAGGGATGTTTTGCTAAATTTCTCCAAATATTTTTCGATGAAGAACACATCTACATCTCGGATGGCCTAAGGGTGAAAATATTTTCAGGAAATTTTCCATTCCTTTAACAAACTCCTCTGTAAAGACCTCCAGAATATAGATGGGAATAAAACTGAGTAAGGTTTGGTGCATTTAAGTGCCGATGAAGCTGAGATTTCTGGCACAGTGAATGAGAAAAAAAATCTGTGCCGTTGCCTATAGTGTCTTGCCAAGACATAGGAACAGTTCAGCATGAGACTGAACAAATCCCTCCACCATTATGTTTTTAAATTGAGACCCCTCTGTATCCTCTCAGCAGGGACTTGCGCAGCAGATACGGATACCCTTCACCAGTTTCAGTGCTGCTGTTCTGTAGGTCTTGTAAAATGCTCTCTGTGCCACAGAGATAGCATTGCTCCAAATATCATCCTCCAGGTGCCACAATTGGCTGACTCCCAGGGTTCATTGAATAGGCTACTGGGAGTATGCTGAGGTAAATAGTTGATGAGAGATTGCTCAGATTAATTAGTTCAGCACATTTTCTTGGCTTATTCAGTCTTCCGCATTACCAAGCCTGAAAACGTAACCTGTTTTATAAAAAATAGAAGGGCATATAAATAGATTTTCCCCCTCCTCTTCCCTTTTAGATTGCAAACAAATAATATATACATTTTCCAGATTAAATGCAAATGACAGTGGCATTTTCATATTTGTACTCAGTTAGGAAATTAGCATCTTAATGATGTGAATCATAATGAGCTAGTGTGTTGACACTCTAATGACACACACACAAAGTGTGTTTTTATATTTATTAGCAGATAAATTCAGTTTAAAAGTTCCACTTTCAATGGAAAGTTGACATGTCTGGCCAGTTGACTGCATTTAATCGTGCTATACTCCTTTTTTGTTTTGTTTTTTACATTTATAATTATTCATAATGTCTCCATTTAGATAGCTAATTAAACGTGTGTGTGTGTGTGTGTGTGTGTGTGTACAACCCTCCACATGCACATAATCATAATTGTACGTCATGCAAGGACAGATACTTTATGTACATATGAATGAACATGTTTCAACATGCTAATATTGTGCCATATAATTCTGTAGCATCCAGGTTGTCATAAGGGTCAGACTGCAGTCCAGATTATTCCTGCCTAGAATAGTCCAGAAAACAAATGACTATGTATGACCAGCATGGTTTGATAAATTTCTCACATTTCCAGCAAATGAGTGCAGTCAGGCGCACATTAGAGCAGAATGGCAGTGGCATTAAATATTTAGCAGTGCTCTTATTAATGTTCATCCCATCAGCCAAATGCCAATCCTTACCAAGAGAGTGATAGAATGATTATTTTAGCTTCTATATCCCTCCACCCTGCCGTCCCAAGTCCCCTTACCCTGAGGAAAAAAAAACCTCTGAAAAGGCCGTGCGCGCAGATGGCAGCAAATACAGTGGGTTTCAATTACAGTCTGAATGCCAAACAGTATTTACTTGATTCTGGAGCACCTGTGTCTACTTGAATATAACAAAATGCATAGGAAAGACCAAGGCATCTCGGTAACTATAAGGTTTATAATCACGCTGGAGTGCTCAAAATTGTGAATATGAATGGGAATATACTTCAGAGATATTTTACTCATAAGAATTTCTAGGGATGCCAATAATTGTGTCCAATGAGTATTTGAGAAAAAACTTTGTTTCATAATGATATTTCCCCCCATTTTTAATTCTTATTATCCAATGAAAGGATACATTTTTGTAAATTTTTAAAATAAAAGATCAAAAGGATTAACAATGCAGATCAATTTTCACAACCTTTTTTGATCATATTTACCAAGGCTGCCAATTTTTTTGGCCATGACTGTAACTGTATACTACTGTTAAAAAAAGAGGTTAATACAAAAGTCAGAGTAAAGAGAAACATTCTGTATCAAATAAATGCTTTTCTTCGGTTTGTTATTCATCAAAGAATCTTGAAAAATAAAGCATTGTCAAAAAAAAGAAGAAGAAGAAGCACAACTTGTCAAAATGGATAATAAGAAATTTTTCATGCGTCACAGGAGTAAATTACATTTAAAAAATATTAAAATCGGAAACAGTTATTTTAAATTGTAAGAATATTACACAATATTGTTTTTACTGTATAAAATACTTCTTCCAAAAAAGAAATCACAAAAATAGTACTCCAAAGTTTTGAATGGTATTGTATAATGATTATTTATTTAATTATTTAATATTTTCATAAATATAGATATTTATTAGCTTTATTTTATCAGGTCAGGGCAGGTTGTCGCATGTTTGTTTGTCATTTTATAGAATAGATTTTATTTACATTTTATACTAGCAGTGGTTTGACACAAAATTCTACGCTGGCATTTACATTTTTATTTATTTATTTATTTGTATTGTTTAATTTGTGTATCATTATGCTGCCACTAGTACACAGCTCCAGGTGAAGGGAACAGCCTTTTCAAAGGTAGATAAACAGTTTTCCTAAGAAAAATCTATCTATTGCATTATGAGGCATTGCAGGGTTTTTGACTGGAAAGTGTTTGTGGTCAGAGCTGTGAAACTAATTGCCTGTGAGGGGAAATCAGATCATTTTAATATCTATAATCAATATTTTACCAGGGTCTTTGAAGTGCCACAGCTGTGGGGGCTTTTGGCTCTGTGACGCTAACAATGGAGGACAGGAGGCAGATGCAAGTAAAGGTAGTTTATTGACAGGAGTTGTGATGGATGAATGCTGGTGAGTGACGCAGGAACCACGATGGCAGCACAGACAGGTGGGTAGGTGATTTGAGTGCGTTGGTAGAGATGACGGTGGTGGTAGATCGGTGATCCGTGGTGATAATCCGTGAGTGACTGTGATAATCCAAAGTAGACCGAACAGGAAACAGGGCAAGGACAGGAACACAGGAGCACGAACAGACATCAACACATGGACCTCAAACAACGATCTGACAAACAGGAGACGAAAGACAGGGCGTTATATAGGCGGTTGGAATGAGATGCACCTGCCGCTGATCAGGCGATCAGTGGCCACACCCACATGAACCAATCAACATGACATAACATGACTACAGCTGGAGACGGTGCGTTCACGAACCGTGACAGTACCCCTCCTCCTAAGGACGCCTCCTGGCGTCCCCAGAATCTCTTACCTGTCGATTGTAATCATCGATAAGGGAGTGATCCAGGATGTCCCTGGCAGGTACCCAACTTCTCTCCTCCGGACCGTAACCCTCCCAGTCCACCAAGTACTGAAATCCGCGTCCCCTCCTTCTAGAGTCCAGAATACGATCTACCAAATAGGTGGTCTCCCCATCTACGAGACGCGGCGGGGGAGGGACCGGGGTAGGCGGATTAATGGGAGAATGAAATACGGGCTTAATTTTGGACACATGAAAGGCGGGATGAATTCTCCTGTACGTAGGAGGGAGTTTAAGGCGGACTGCCACCGGACTAATGATTTTGGTGACAGTAAACGGGCCAATAAATTTGGGAGCCAATTTATTAGATACGGACCGGAGAGGAATATTCTTGGTTGAAAGCCACACCTTTTGACCCACGACGTATACGGGAGGCCTAGACCGGTGGCGATCGGCCTTGGCCTTGGTGCGCGCCCCCGCTTGGAGTAGAGTCTCACGGGCTCTGGTCCAAGTGCGGTGGCACCTCTGGACGAAGGCGTGAGCGGAGGGGACCGCAACTTCGGATTCCATACTGGGAAAAATAGGTGGCTGGTAACCTACACTACACTCAAAAGGAGATAGGCCCGTAGCTGATACTGGTAAGGTATTGTGGGCGTACTCCACCATAGACAATTGTTGGCTCCAGGAGGAAGGATTCTTGGAGACCAAACATCGCAACACCCTTTCCAAATCTTGGTTGGCTCTCTCGGTTTGCCCATTGCTCTGGGGGTGAAACCCTGAGGACAGACTTACAGTCGCTCCCAGTAGTCTACAGAATTCTTGCCAAAATTTAGCCACAAATTGGGGTCCCCTGTCGGAAACCACGTCTATCGGGAGGCCATGTAAACGAAAGACGTGGTCTACGACGGTCAACGCTGTCTCCTTGGCTGAGGGTAATTTGGGCAAGGGAATAAAGTGGGCCGCCTTCGAGAACCGGTCCACCACGGTTAAAACTACCGTGTTTCCCTGGGAGGGTGGGAGGGCGGTAATAAAATCTAGAGCGATGTGGGACCAGGGTCTCGAAGGAACCGGCAGCGGTTGGAGTAACCCATCAGGGGGCCGATTGGAAGTCTTACCAGTGGCACAAACCGAGCAAGCCAAAACAAAACTGTGAATGTCGCGAGCCATAAGTGGCCACCAGAATCGTTGCTTGACTAAAAATCTAGTACGGTTAACCCCTGGATGGCAAGCTACATTCGAGCAATGTCCCCACTGGATAACGTTGGACCTTAATCCCTCCGGCACAAATAAACGGTTCGGTGGGCACCCGGGCGGAGGCGTTACCCCTTCTAAGGCCGTTCTGACCTTCGATTCGATCTCCCATGTGAGAGTGGAGACCACTAATGTCTCAGGAAAAATACACTCGGGAGTGGACGGGCGTTCGGAATGGTCAAAAATACGCGACAAAGAATCGGGTTTGATATTTTTGGAACCCGGGCGGTACGAGATAGTAAAGTCAAAACGTCCGAAAAAAAGTGCCCACCGAGCCTGCCTGGAGTTCAACCTCTTGGCGGTGCTAATGTACTCTAAATTCTTGTGGTCAGTCCATACTATAAAAGGAACCCCCGATCCCTCTAACCAGTGTCGCCATTCCTCTAATGCCATCTTAACTGCCAACAATTCTCGGTTACCAATATCATAATTTCATTCTGCCGGAGATAAACGATATGAAAAATACGCGCAAGGGTGGACCTTGTCGTCTAAGGGAGAACGTCGAGATAACACCGCTCCTACCCCCACCTCTGATGCGTCGACCTCCACCACGAACTGACGTGTAGGGTCAGGGGTAATCAGAATAGGGGCTGAACTGAAACGGCTCTTCAGTTTGGCAAACACAGCCTCAGCTGTGTCCGACCACCTGAACACAGTCTTGGCGGAGGTCAAGGCGGTCAGAGGTGCGGCTAGTTGGCTGAAGTTGCGAATAAAACGCCGGTAGAAGTTAGCGAACCCCAGAAACCTCTGTAGGGCCTTACGGGAATCTGGGCTTGGCCATTCTACCACAGCCTTAACCTTCTCGGGATCCATGCGTATTCCCTCAGTCGACACGATATACCCCAAAAATGGAATTGACTGTGCATGAAATTCGCATTTCTCCGCCTTGACAAAAAGCCCATTCTCTAGCAACCTCTGAAGCACTCGTTGGACGTGCTGCACATGTTCCTGGAGAGAAGAAGAAAAAATCAATATGTCGTCCAGGTAGACATAAATGAACTGATCGATCATATCTCGCAGCACGTCGTTGACAAGTGCCTGGAAGACCGCTGGGGAGTTGGAGAGCCCAAAAGGCATAACCAAGTATTCAAAGTGCCCTCTGGGGGTGTTAAAAGCGGTCTTCCATTCATCCCCCTCCCTGATCCGAACCAAATGATACGCATTGCGTAAGTCCAGTTTTGTGAAAATTGACGCTCCCTGCAACCTCTCGAAGGCCGAAGACATCAACGGCAAAGGATAAGTATTCTTTACCGTGATGTTGTTCAGTCCCCGGTAATCAATACAAGGTCGCAGAGATCCGTCCTTCTTTCCCACAAAAAAGAACCCCGCCCCCGCAGGAGAAGAGGAAGGGCGGATGAATTTAGAAGCTAGAGAATCAGAAATATATTTCTCCATAGCCTCCCTCTCTGGAACAGAAAGTGAATAGAGTTTGCCCTTAGGCGGAGACTTACCTGATAGTAAATCTATGGCACAGTCGTAAGGACGATGCGGAGGAAGAGAAGCAGCCCGAGACTTACTGAACACTTCCTTCAGATGGAGGTACTCAGCGGGCACGTTAGACAAATCCACCGCCTCCTCCTGCAACACAGACACAGACACAGACGGACAGGCAGACACTAGACAAGACTCATGACATCTTTTGCACCAAGACAAAACGGAGTTAGAGAGCCAGTCAATGCTAGGGTTGTGGAGGAGGAGCCAAGGGTGTCCGAGGACAATGGGTGCCAGGGGAGAGTCAAGGATGTGAAAAGAGATGGTTTCGGAGTGATTGCCAGAGGTGATGAATGTAATGTCTTCAGTGATGTATGATATGGTGGGAAGTTGCTGACCAGTGAGGGCGTGAACCGTGATGTGGTGCGGAAGAGGTCTGAGGGGGATGTGGAGCTTGTGGGCTAATGTGCTGTCCATGAAGTTACCTTCTGCCCCGGAATCCAGTAGTGCCTGACAGTGATGTGTCTGTGCTGACCACCGCAGCCATACCGGGAGGAGCGTAGAAGATGATGGTGATGATGATGAGGTCTTCTCGGCGGAGATCCCACCCGATAGTAGCCTCATACGTACTACCGGGCCTGGCCTTTTACCGGACAGGCGTGGGCTTGATGTCCGGCTCCCCCGCAGTAAAGGCAAAGGCCCAGGGACCTCCGCCTCTCCTTCTCCTCCCGGGAAAGCCGAGCTCGCCCTACCTGCATGGGCTCGTGATCGTAGACGGGGCTGGCCACGTCCCCGCCGCTGAACCGCACGTCTGCCGGTCCCCTGGATGGGGTGTTGAGTAGCCCCCTCCTCTCCATCCGTGCCAGACGTGCGTCGACCCGAAGGGCCAGCTCAATGAGTCCATTGAACGACGGGGGAAGGTCCAGGGCGTAGATCTCCCTCTGGACGCGGTCAGCCAGCCCATGCAGGAACATGTCCCACTGCGCCTCCTCGTTCCAATGGCACTCCGCCGCCAGTGTCCGGAACTCGATGGAGTAGTCCGAGACGGATCTCTCGTGCTGGCGCAACTCCGCCAGCCTCCTGGCCGCCTCCCGTCCTGCGGCGGCCCGATCAAAGACCCGTCTCATCTCGACGGAGAGGGCCTGGAACGAGGCGCAGCATGGGTCCTGGTTCTCCCACACCGCTGTTCCCCACAACGCCGCCCTCCCAGAGAGCAGGGTCAGGACGAACGCCACCTTGGCCCTCTCAGTGGCGAACGTTCTAGGCTGGAGGGCAAAATGCATATCACACCGGTTAAGGAAAGCTCTACAATAATCGGGTTCACCTGAGTAAGCCTCCGGAATCGGGAGGCGTGGTTCCGGCTGGAAGGGGGCCTCCGATGGTGCTGGTGGAACAGGCGGTGTGAGTGGCGCAGTGGGAGCTCGTAATAGCTGGAACTGTTGGGTGAGCTCGGACACCTGCGTCACTAAAGCCTGAACCGCGCGACCAGTGTCGTTAAGAGTCCGCTCCTGGGAGTCCATCCTCCGAACACTGGCGCTGAGGAAAGCTTCGAGAGAGGAGGGTTGATTACTCGCTGCCTCCATGTTGGTCAGATCGTTCTGTGACGCTAACAATGGAGGACAGGAGGCAGATGCAAGTAAAGGTAGTTTATTGACAGGAGTTGTGATGGATGAATGCTGGTGAGTGACGCAGGAACCACGATGGCAGCACAGACAGGTGGGTAGGTGATTTGAGTGCGTTGGTAGAGATGACGGTGGTGGTATATCGGTGATCCGTGGTGATAATCCGTGAGTGACTGTGATAATCCAAAGTAGACCGAACAGGAAACAGGGCAAGGACAGGAACACAGGAGCACGAACAGACATCAACACATGGACCTCAAACAACGATCTGACAAACAGGAGATGAAAGACAGGGCGTTATATAGGCGGTTGGAATGAGATGCACCTGCCGCTGATCAGGCGATCAGTGGCCACACCCACATGAACCAATCAACATGACATAACATGACTACAGCTGGAGACGGTGCGTTCACGAACCGTGACAGGCTCATTATCCATGTGGATGCAATGGAATATTTGGAAAGAGAAAGGGAGAGGACGTGATGAGAAAGAGATCTGGAGAGAAGGATTGAAACAAGAGGTTAATATCTTGCCAAGAACTAAGAAAAATAAGTCCAAGTGCTGGAGCCACACTGACCCTTTATATCCATGGAAAAAAGCTAATTGCACAATTTGAATATATTTTGAGCTAATGGACCTTCCTCCCCCTAAAATCTCAGATTTCTCACTTATCATGCATTAGATGAAACAGACCCTGTACTGATCAAAAAAAGAAACTGCATTTGGCAAACAGACATATTTTTCTCATAATGCTAAAAGATTTGGTACACCTGTAGCCATAAGGTTTGTTAAAAAAATAAATAAATACAAACCTGAAAAGGTCATATTTAAGTAGTTCCTCCAAGCCCCAAAATCAGTATAGTATCTGGTCGGTACTGAAAAGTAAATTTTTAATTTGACACAAAATATGATATCTAGCAAGTTATTAGGTCATGTTTTCTCCCCCTTTTTTCCAAACCGCGACAAACACCAGTTTCCTTTCTCAGCAGAACATGATATATCAGCTCAACCAATCACAGTGCAACATTCCATGCACTGTAAACGGTGACAACCAATCCCACCGCACCATTCCACAGACTCTAGGGAGTCTTCCTCATCTACCTTGTACTTTGTGATCAACAAACAAACTTAGGGCTGCACGAGAAATCGATTTGTGATTGTCATTCGCTTCTCGTCAGTAAAGCCGGTTCTGTGATAAATGTCAATGGCGTGCTTTCAGATGGAGGGGCATTTAATACACGGAGACATACATCACTGACGAGTTAACTGCAATATCGCGTTCATAATCGCAGATGAGTCACAATCGATTATGATTGTCAGTGTAAGTGTTTTTATTAATGCCATTAACATTTTGTTTTTTCAGCGTATAGCACTAGTCAACTAAATGAATGCAACATGGCAAAATTGAATGCACTTTTGGAAGTTGAATGCAAGGGAAATATAATTTTGTAATCTGTGGTTTAATGTGATTTATATTGATTCAATAAAAATAATAATAATAATAAATAAATAATGTGTCATGTATTTAAATGTAGAATTTGTGTGTGTGTGTGTGTGTGTGTGTATACATATACAAAAAGAAAAGAGAGACAGTAGAAATATGTTGAAAATATACATTATGTGTAGTATATAGTACAAATATTCATTAATGGTATAATAGCAAAAGTATTAATAAATGAATGTGTTCAGAAACCAGTGTATGTGTTTAGCAATAAGTGTGTCAAAACAATTGATGTAAGACAACACTGTCAATATCATCAGATTATAGATTAGATGTAAGATGTTCAGCAGAGGATCTAGCAGATTTCTTTGTCTGAACTTAATTGGTCACAATAACAGTCAGGAGTACATGGTGGTTTGGGTAGCTGAACGTTGAAACACTCTTGGGAATAGTATTCCTATGTTCAGAGCTTATTTAGAGCTGAGAGCTGCACTATGTTTAATGTTATTACAGTTGGAGGTAGTAATCATGCTTGTATTCTCTCAATTGACGTTACTGTGTTTAATAGGAGCAAACATCTATTTCTTGGGCTTGGGTTGTTTATTTAAATGCTCTTTCTTCTGCATGTGCTGCGAGAGATCAGTGAAAGACAGTTTGATCCGGAACTGCTATTTAAAACCGCGTGTAAATGACATATGAAGATCTTGTCAGTGTGCCTGTGAATAACCTTAAAGCTTTATACAAACCAGAAATCTCAAATTCTTCTCTTGATGCAATATTTGATCTTTGCTTTAAGGATTGGTACCAAATCACTGTTAATTCTGAATTAAATAATACAGTTCTTTGTTCTCCTTCTGTGCACAATAATAACATCCTTAAAGGGTTAGTTCACCCAAAAATCATAATTAGACAATAAATTACTCACCCTCAAGTCATCCTAGGTGTATGAGACTTTCTTCTTTAAGACAAATCCAATCAGAGCTATATTAAAAAAGCCGTGTTAGACACTTAAATTATAGTTCGGTGCTTTTTATTTAACTTCTTATGCACTGCAACACCAGCTAAGTGCCATTAAACAGCTTTAAAGGTCAAAGACATTTTCAAATATAACTCTGACTGGATTTGTCTGAAAGAAGATATACATATACACCTAGGATGACTTGAGGGTAAGTAATTTATGAGCTAATTTGAATTTTTTGGTGAATTAACCCTTTAAACAAGCTTTCATCTTAGTATTATTTATCTGAAAAGTGTAACTATTTGGCAATTTACTAAGCTAAGAATTAGATTAAATATTAAATAAAGATTAAATATATTAAAGAAGTTAATATTTATCACATATATACAGACACAGAAAATGAAAGTACAAAATGAGTCATGTACAGTATATGAAATACCTGCATAATTTAAGGCTGATATTATACATGGTAGTCTCTGATCTAAGATACTGTATTATTACTATATCTCTGACTTGTACTCTAACCTGTTTTTATTTCAGAGAAAAATTACCCCATTACATTTTTATTTTTATTACATTTTTAGAAGAGAATGAAGAATGAAAATGTTCTATGTCTTCAAACTGTTAATGAGCAGAACCATGCATTAACACAGCGGTTCCCAAACTTTTTTTCCTGCGCACCCCCTTCTATGTCCCAACCGGGTTGGCACACCCCCAATCCCCACTTAAAAAAAAAACGCAACAAAGCTGTCTTTTATCGCCATATAAAGAGTCATGTTTAATCATGCGCAAATAACCAGAACACGCATGACAATAAAACATCAACAAAGTTTCAATATAATGCAACAAAGCTACGCACAAACTTCTACTTTTAAGAGGACGAGTGACAGACACAGGCTCAGTTACAGAAAGCACGGTTATTTTCAGCCGCGTAAAAGAAACATTGCCACGAATTCAAATGCGTCCCACCATGCTGAACACAATTAATTTTTTTTTTCAGTTTTACAATTATTATTTTTTTTTTTACATTAATTTAAACATTTACTTAAAAAACATTAGGATATAGCTTATATTTCTTATGTTAAATTATTTTGTGTTTCATATATTATTTATACTCACATAACATTACGCATTTAACGAACACATACAAGTGCGCATTTTGGCAGAATTCAATTCAAATAGCCATCAACAGCCCGCGGGGAGTCTGCTAGGTAGGCGTGACGTAAACATCGTCATGGGAGAGTGTGTGCGGAGGCTCTTAGAGGACGAACGCGTACCTCCCATTTTTTATGACCTCGCGGACAGGTGCGCGTGGTCAGTAGGCTTCAAAAGCACAATTGCACATGTGGAGGCAGTGTGAAGAAGCCCATTGCTACTCGAACCTGTGCAATCCGCTTGCACTTGGACTTAGACCATAGTGCGGCCCAGTGAAAAAAAAGGTTGAGAACCACTATAACACAACGGTTACGGAAATTAGAACGACAGTACATTGAATTAAATTGCACTGAAGTTACAAACGATCCACATCATTAAAGAGAATAAGGTCCGAAATAGATAAAATAAATAAAAACGAGGATCAATCTGAAACTTTTCAAGTGCGACAATAAAATTAGCCTACACACGATCCACAACATGATTAAGTTGCAAAGAGCATAGGCTCTAACATAAAATAAAATAAAAGAGTATGCATCTGGAACTTTTCAAGTGCAGCGCAAAAGTCGCTCAGCCTGCAGCGAGAGAGAGATTTCCTCAAGATTTTTTCTTCGCTCATTTTCTTTCTCTATTCTCGTCTCTGTTGCCTCCAAATCCTCACTCTCTCTTGGCCCCTCTCCTCCTGACTAACAACTTTATCATAAGATGTCCGACTTGACAGTTTCTCTGATTTCAGCCAGTTAAGCATATTTATAATATATATTATGGAAAGAATGAAACGAGGTGGCAAGCATATAGCCTAGCCTGCAGTACATAAAAGAAGAACAGTGCGTAGAAGACAGCATCTATCTTCTACGTTTCCATCGAAAACTAATAAATTATAGTTTTTTATTTAAAATTAAAGCGATTTCAAAGGAAATGTTTACTGTTCATGTTTTTTTATTGTATGGAAAAATCCCACTTTAAAAAAAAAACAGACCGCCATTACATTTTTCCTCTCGCGCACCCCCTGGTGGCAGCTCGCGTACCCCTAGGGGTGCGCGCACCACACTTTGGGAATCCCTGCATTAACAAATTGTGAAAAGACACCATTACTTGTGACCAGAGATGGGACCAAGTCACACATGTGCAAGTCTCAAGTAAGTCTCAAGTCTTAACCTTCAAGTCTCAAGTAAGTCCCAAGTATTTTTTTTTTGGGCAAGTCAAGTCAAGTCAAGTTACAAGTTATGTCAAGTCAAGTCAAGTCCTGTAGTAAGTCAAGTCAAGTCCAAGTCAAGTCACCTTATTATTGTAATATTACCTGCAGAATCTGATCTTAATAAAGTTAAAAGACAAGATATAAGTAACTGTCAGTAAATTAAAGTAATTTGGATTTGCATTGTAAATACTCATGTTCAGTAAACATGGAATCAAACAAAATTGTAACTTCACAAAATTATTTATTTTTCACATCTGCCAACAGTGTTTGAAATGTTTTACATTTTCAACATTGAGTCCATAAAACAAATAACAGCTAAACATCCAACAGACTCCTCTCTGAACACCTCTCTCTCTTTCTAACACAACGTGACGTGACATTCAGCCAAGTATGGTGACCCATACTCAGAATTCATGCTCTGCATTTAACCCATCCAAAGTGCACACACACAGAGCAGTGAACACACACACTGTGAACACACACCCAGAGCAGTGGGCAGCCATTTATGCTGCGGCGCCCGGGGAGCAGTTGGGGGTTCGATGCCTTGCTCAAGGGAACCTAAGTCGTGGTATTGAAGGTGGAGAGAGAACTGTACATGCACTCCCCCCCACCCACAATTCCTGCCGGCCCGAGACTCGAACTCACAACCCTTCGATTGCAAGTCTGACTCTCTAACCATTAGGCCACAACTTCCCCTCAAACACAGTTTACATACAACATTAAACTTTCTTACATTTCTCCTCTCGCTCTCTCTCTCTCTCTCTCTCTCTCAAGTTCAAGTTGCTTTATTGGCATGACATTTGAGTTACAGTATTGCCAAAGCATTTAGATACAGAATAAAATCTAAAATATGATAACAATAAAATACAATACAATAAAAATAGCAGCAGCAGATAATATTTCTAATATTAATAATAGTAATTATATACAATTAAGAATATCAAATAAAACAGTTGAATACAATAAATTATCCCCTTTGTATGGTGTGTATGGTGTATAAATATTTAGCAGCTATTGTGACTGCCGTCTCATTCTCTCCAAGTATATAGAGTAGTTTCTCCGAGTCATTTAGAGACAAGAATGAACGGTTCAAAGCTTCAAACTGTGAGAAGAATGTTTCTCTTGTAGTGCTGTATTTGGGACAGACCAGAAGGAAGTTTTTCTCATCCTCTGTTTGATTCAGCTCACAGTGTTTGCACAGTCTCTCTTCTCTCGGTAGCCAGGATCTTTTATGTCTACCAATCTCTATTTCCAAATCATGATCACTGAGTCGATATTTTGAAAGGATTTGTCTTTCTTTTAATTGCTTGAGTGATAAGTAATTTGCCAGTTTTGTGGTTCTGTTTAGGGCCGAATAACATTGGAGTTTGGTTTGGAGCTCAAATTCATTTTTTCATTTTTCATCTTAATTATACTTCAGATTTTTGTCAATTAGTTTCTGAATGTTGGGGTTGTGATTGGAGTTAGACTCAGTTTGGGTTTCCTTCATCAGGTGAAGCACGAGTGTGTTTCTCTCTCTCTCTCTCTCTCTCACACACACACACACACTCTCTCTCTCTCTCTCTCTCTCTCTCTCTCACACACACACACACACTCTCTCTCTCTCTCTCTCTCTCTCTCTCTCTCTCTCTCAGAGTATATCCGTAAGTCATTACCTCTACTACAAGTTATTGCACTTGCAAAATATAAGATTCGAGAGAGTCTTGTCTGCAAGCCAAGCATGATGTGGCCTATCCCACCATGTATGCGCCACCGGTATGCGCGCTCATAATGGAAGCATCGCGGTCAACTTTTCAGAGAGCCGCAAGCGCACCGCAGGTCATGTGACAAGAACCAATCAATCAGCTTCATCCTTTCCTGTAACAACGTTGAAAGCTCAGACAAGATGAAGGAACAGCTGATCATAGCTGTATATGGATTGCCATTTTGAAATAAATTTAGTAGCAGAGCTACTGCAAGCGATTTTTAGTGCTGCATATCCATTTATCCTTTGCTCTTCATGGAGAGAGCGCGTCATGGTTGCTTAGCAACGGCAGACGCCTCAGGGGCGCAACTGCCCGAGCGCTTTGGAAACAAGGAGAAAGCGGCGCACCTAGCGATTTCCACGCGTTTTTAGGCGCGAATTATTGACGACAAAAGCGATGACCCTCGGTACCCCTCAAGCTGAGATGTTGATGTGATGTGATATCTGATCTAAGTGGGCGTGGTGTGCGTAAGGTAGAGAGGGCATGACTGATGATAGTGTCCTGGTCCAGTCATGACAACGCGATTCTCAGCCTGCGCTCCAGCTGAGTAATCAATTTTATTTTTAAAAATAATGTATATATTTTATATTCAAACTGAAAACAATGTGATTAACACTCAAGTCATTCAAGTCATCCTGTCTCAAGTCAAGTCAAGTCCCGAGTCTTTAACTTCCAAGTCCGAGTCAAGTCTCAAGTATTTTATTTTTTGTCAAGTCAAGTCACAAGTCATAAAAATAGCGACTCGAGTCGACTCGAGTCCAAGTCACCAAGTCACAAGTCCCCATGTCTGCTTGTGACAGAAAATAATATCTTGCCCTGATAATAAATGTCAGTGCTACTATTGGATTTTACATCATTCAGACACTTCATTTGTGCTAATATCTGACTCACTGTGTATTTTGCATTGAGATCTCTTCCTTATTTGCATCAAGTTTTATCTCAGATGCTGATTATTTTATTTGTTATCATAAAGTATATCTGTTATTAATTATTGTATGATTGTGCATTAGGGACTGAGAGACCATGTGCAATAGCTTGTGGTCCCACAGACCTTGTAGGTCACTGCAATGATGCTCCAGGTCTGCCGACATATGGACTTTCTAGCTAGGCCAGGTAATGAACAGCATGTTAGCACATTTCTAGAGGGCTGATGGTCCCGTGGCCTGTTTTAGCCTTTACCCAGATGACAGAGCAGCATGTGGAACTGTGGCCTCTCTTCTCATCCTGGCCAGATTTATAAATCAGGTACCAGCTACAGTCAGCTAAGAAAATGGATTGAGAGTGAATTAACCAAATGAGAGCTACTTAGTAGAATATAGTGCTTAGTGAATAGGTTGTCGCTTACTGACCAGTGAATAGATAGATAGAATAGTCTGGCTGTCCCTCACAGATTTCTTCTGCAGATTATCAAGTCATGACTGAGTTTTGTTTTTGTAGACCACTATGAAAGCGAGGGTGACAGTGCTATTCAACAGTCTGAATTATTTCCATGACTCCACACAGCATATGACATGCGATGTCCTCCCCCTCAGCCGCACCGTAGGTCGCCTTTGTTATCAAAACTTCCCGTGCTTGATTGCCTGTAATCTGATTCTAGATCAAGTCAGTCATACTGAATGGGAGTAGACAGGTCTCTCCACTTAACAAAGATGAGCTAATACAAAGCCAAAAATACAGTGAGATGAAGCATCACAATGTTTTTAAGGGGTCTGTAATAGAAGATATTCTGCAAATATATATTTTTATTTTCTCAACATTTTTTTTTATATATTTTGAAGGCACTTACCTCATAATTTGCAGTCTTGGAAGAATTGTTAAATGAGGGCTCAAATAATTACTGAGAAAATGATAATCAAAATTAATTAATTACTTAATAAGCTTGCAAAACAGCAAATTGAAAATACTGTAGCTTTAAATACTTCATTCTTTATCAGTTATATAAATAGAAATAATGAAATAGAAAATTAATTTGTGATTATGAAGTCGTTGAAAAACATTATTTATTTCTACATCGTATTGTTTGGCATTTTCAATTTGCTTATCTTCATTTTTATTTAAAGTCAGGTCACCTTTATTTATATAGCACTTTATACAATATACATTGTTTAAAAGCAACATTACAGGGATAAATCAAATATAAAATCAAATATAATTTAATCTTTTTTTTTTATTTAAAAAATTTGATTTATTGATTGTTTTTCCAATGATTTATACATTTCTATTGATTGAGTTTGTCATTTGAGCCCATAAATTGGTAAATATAGCTCTTGTGGTAGTGATGGCTTTTCTTTGGGAAAAACAAAAACATAAAAGTAGTTCATACGAATCATATACTATAGACTAAGTCTCCTGAAAGGTACCACTTTATTTTAAAGGGGTCATATAATGTTGCTAAAAATATTTTTTTTCGTTTGAGGTAAAAAAAAAAAAAAAACACATTGTTTTCCAAATACTGTGCATTATTGTTTGTCCTTTGTGCCCTGTCTTTCTGAAACAAGTAGTTTTTTACAAAGCTCATCGGTCTGAAAAGTGTGATGTCTTCTGATTGGCCAGCTATCCAGTGCATTGTGATTGGCCGGGGGCTAGAGTTAGGAATGGCCGCTGGATATCATCCTCTCTTGGAAGGCCAAACAACATTTTGCTGTATCAATTAATCACACAGCGTCTCCACAACATGGCGCAGGCGACAACAGAGAGAATAAAAGGTACCCCTTCTTTCTTTGCGTGAACATTTGGGCGGTGTCATGCAAATCTTCCCACATCGTGATGTAGACATGTGGAGGCCTGTTAAAATGTTTTAGGAGGGCGTGGACAAGTCTTAATTTTTATAAAGTGTACCTCTTTAGATTTTGCTACTTTACAGATCTTCTTTATGCACCAAGAGCTTTTAACACTCCAAAAATATATATATATTTTTTTGCATCATATGACCCTTTCAATGATACTTTTTAGACAATCTGTTGACTACAAATTTGCAACTTCATGTCAATTAACAGTCATTAGAGTATTAGTAGACTATCTGCTAACGCTTGTCTAAAGGACACCATCAAAATAAAGTGTAACCTTTTTGGGCCATATGTTAACTTTGTGTAAGGAACCAACCAAAATCTTAATCTCAAACTCTCTGTTAGTTCATGTACACATCCAAAGTCAAAAATGGTAATTTGGAATGGCATGAGGGCCATTTTTAAGTAGACTGTTACTATAGCTATTAAGAATTCCCAAAACAAGTGTTTGCATACATAAAGATTGTTCTTTAACAACTAAAAAAGGTAGCAAAACAAATCTCTTTTAGCCAGAGGCGAAACCCACTCTTCTGTCGTACAAAACAATATTTGCCTCATAGAATCCCAAGCTCATTAGCTAGACAAGTGCATCCATGTCCATGTTAGTGAACAGAAGGTTCCATATAAATAGCAGGGTCTGCTTGAGTGGGAGACTGGAACTGTCCTCGGCAGCAGATTGCTTTGAGGTGGGGTACGGGGGGAGCTGAGGTTGAATACAGGCAATTTCCCCCCACTGAGGGTGAGTATGGTGCTGATGGAATGTGGATTTTGATAAGGCAGTATGCCTGTGTGAGTGGTACGTCTGGCTGGGCAGATATAGAAGGAACAGAAGGGTTTTAATCTGGGGTAGTGAGCTGCAGCATTAGCAGCTGGGGCGTGCTATAGCACACTGTATTTTGCGACACAACTATGCGATTTGTTTCGAAGCATAGGAGATACAGTGTTTGATTCGCTGAGTGGTCACAGATATTTGGAAATAAATCTCTTGAGGCATCGCTTACCCACAAGCTTGTCTTTTCCTCATTAATTACTCTACTGATGGAAAACTGTTTGAAAGTTAAAATCTACAACTTAACTGGTGTGGGTCATTCTTGTTATGCAGAACCTTTCAAGCTCTGTAATTTGAACTGAAACTTTTAAAATGAACATGTCTTAAAGTTTAAAGAAGTATTTCTTCCCAGCAGACTTTTAGAAATATGCTCAGGCCTTTAAACTTTAAACTTTGTTCATTGTAACTTGATTTTTACACATTGTAAAGGAAATGAAACTGATCCACTAAAATAAAGGATTGAGAGTTAACTTACTTGAGGGCATCAACTTAATATTGTTATAATATTACAATGTATGTAATGTATGTAACTGTATCATATTGTAAAGTTTTACAATTTGTGAAAGCTATGTAGTTAACTAATGTTAACAAATGAAACCTTTTTTAAAAGTGTTGCCAGACAAATGTATTTCCACAAAATAATTTAAATGAACTAGGTGTAACTCCTGTTGAAATAGTTCATAGATGTAACTTTCAAATTCTGAGACATCGTCATTAGTGATAGATTCACTGTAAAACTCATTCTCTAATGGCTTATTGTAGTTTTCCAGGATAGATCTTTGGGGACTTTGCGAATTGTTTGAGTACATTTTAAACTACAAAAAGGATTCATGGCTAACCGATAAAAGTGTGAGCTCACATAATTGTCCGTGGACTGAAATGAGCTATTATTACATATCGCTCCCTTTAACCACTGAAAATTTTAGTAAATATGACTGGTATGCTGATATTCATTATCAGTGGGTGAACTTGTGAAGGTTTTATGGTGTTTAGACAGATCAAACGGCAAAATGTGTAATCGAGCCAAAAACACATTTTCCGTTTGTTAAACTAACTAAACTAAACTTTAAC
This sequence comes from Carassius carassius, assembly GCF_963082965.1. Lineage (NCBI taxonomy): Eukaryota > Metazoa > Chordata > Actinopteri > Cypriniformes > Cyprinidae > Carassius > Carassius carassius. Next base: position 12,716,820 of record NC_081779.1, read on the forward strand.
TAACTTAAATAGGAAATTAAATGATCAAAACGTACACGGACCAACTGTCTTGTCCATGTTCTCTCACTTGAATCCTCTTGAGTCTTTTCGTTTTCTGTTTTTTTTTTTTTTATTGAAAACGGATTTGGAATGGACGGAAGATACCCTGATTTTAGAGGAAACTTTTTTTTAGACTGCCAAATTCATTATCCTGGTTTGTAATTTTATACAGATGTCAGTTTGAGTTTTTCTCATTTATAGAAACACAGAATTGCTTACAAAGAAATGTGCCATGTTACTTTTATTGACTTTCACAATTGTGGCAGTTACATAAATTCTCAACCTAAGTCCATTGCCTTCCAATATGACACATACCTTTGAGAGAAGTGAGCTCAGTTATGAATGA